>NC_135309.1:10602411-10767411 GCF_048772815.1 Callospermophilus lateralis | reverse complement strand
ACAGAGGCAGAGTACTTCCATGGGAGAGGCATTTCTAATATGACATGGAGTCTTAAGGTAAACTGGAGTCTGTTTGGTCATTGTCCATATAGCCTAACCCATAACACAAACAAAAAGGCACTGAGCTCTATATTTCCTTTAGCATATTTACAAGTAAATAAAGAAATTTCTTTGTCATTTGTAATTCATTTTAAATAGTTATTACATTACAGTTTCTAAATATGCATCAACTTCATTGGAACAATTATATATCTTACTGGATCCTAACTTATCAAATTCCTTCACTGTTGATTGTTACAAAAATTACTTTCAGATTTCACTACAATAACTGCAATTCACAAAGCCCACACTTTATACTTGTTGGTTATTTTCTAAGTTTCTAAAAGTGGAATTTTAATCAATATTGTGATAACCTACTTACACATGTTGCTTGACTTCTTAAAAATTGTGCCAACTTGTGTTCTAGCTAATATGATATGGATTGTTAATTTCATGATGTCATAAATCCTCAATAATCTTTGTATTAACTGATTTTCAATTGAAAAGCACATGGTTTTGTTCATTATGAAATAAAAATGTAGAGCAAAATAATGACAAAAATAATAATGTCCCTGTTTTAGTACATCCTAATTCCTGGGCATTCTATATTTATGAATCAACTGACTATTTACTAGGAGAGACAAGTAAGAATGCTGCTTACTATTAATTTAGTAATAAGATCTATAGAATATGCATATTAACACTGTGATTCATCCAATTCTCCTACTCTGAAGGCACAGGCATGAACTAAGCAAGCTGAAGAAACAATGTAACCAACAAGCAGAAGCTTATTCCAAGGGCTCCCCGAGACTACCCTGTATACTTTCACTCTCATATAGCTATTTAATTAGACCAAAATATTACATGGTATTTGTACACAGACTTTCCAGACATGGAAATGGAAGTACTGAAAACTCTAGTAACATTCTAATGTGAACTTCTGCAGATAATCAAATGGTTCCTTGGGTAATGCAATGTTCACCTGAACTTTGTGTTATCTTTCTAGCTGTTGTGAGAGATCTCTGGACCCAATGGACTCTGGAGGTTCCTGGTGTTGTCATCTAGGGCTCCTGCATTTACTGGAAGCTCTATGTCAAGTCCTGTTGACCACATCAAAATTGATAAAAATAAACTGAGACCAGTATAATGTAACAAAGTTTATTGCAGAGAGAAAAAGGTCCTAGCATTGGCCAGCATTCCACATAGAAGGACATTGCTAAGGTGCCCCAGGCCTCACAATCAGGAAAACAGGAAATGGCATGCAGGGAGTCCCCAGTGGATGAGGCCTGGCCTTGGCCTCATTTCTGCATCACTGGACAGGCTTAGGCCTAGAATTGGCTGAAGCACAGTTGCTTAGATATAAGGACACACTGATGAGTCATGTTATATCCTGCTTGGAACCCAGCTAGGTGGTAGTTCACTATGTATGGAGGCTGGTATGTGCTTACTCATCATGAACACAGAGGCTTGCCTGATCTCCAGTTCTGCAAGATGGGAGGTATTCCCCTGTGTTATGGCAGGAAGCTGTGAAATGATTGGATCAGGAGAGCTGAGATCTAATCAGACCATCCTAGTTTGAATGGAAAGATATATCTTCCCTGAAGACTCTCCCCCTAACTCCCTCTGCTATGTGGCTGTCATGAGCTGAGCAGCTTTTCTCCACCACACCCTATGATCATGGCCCAAAGCATGGAACTTGTCCACCATGTACTGAACCTCTAAAACCAGAGACCAAACTGAACATTACCCTCTCTAACTTATTCTTGTTGGGTATTTTGGTCACAGCAATGAAAAACTGACTAACACACCACTTTTTGGTCATCCCCTCAAATAATGATAGATTTAACAAAACTACAGATGTGGGCAGTGACAGCAACTACTGCCACCATCACAGGCAAGCTGCCTGATGCCTGTGCAGCTTATGTCACAATGGCATTCCATTTAGGTGACTGTTATGCTCTCCTTTATTATGCCAGTCACAATAGCACCATGATACATGAGAGATAACTGCCTCTAGGTGTTCAACAGCTCTGGGTGACTACAACACAACCCAATATCCAGAGAAAAAATACTGAAAAATACACACTTCCTCATTAAGGAGAGTCTCCAGGATGCAAGCTAGTCAATTTTCAAATTCCTTTTCATTACAGCCTTTTCTTGTTTAAATGTTAAACTTCTCTAAAAAGGAAGAAAACTGGCATCAAAAATATCATTCTAAAAGGAGAAGAAAATCAAATCTGCTTCCACAGCTGGACAGTTGCTTGAGGTCAACTGCACTGGCCAACCAGGTCCCTGGAGAATCTCTCAGGTTTAAGGCTCAGAATATCTCTTCATGCCAATCCACACTCAGTCTTCAGAAATTCATCAGCATTGTCCTGTAAGTGTGCCACAGTTTATGGCCCCAGCAGCTCTGCACCAGGCAGCTGCTCTTGGCTGCCCATCTACCCCCCCCTATTGTATCCTCCATAGCCCAGGGAGGGGCAGCAGCTCTGCAGCCTTTAAACAAAACACTCAGGAAACTCCATTAGAAGCAAGTGACAGACGGGCACCCAGCTTCAGTGATTTATCATTTGACAAAACTCTGAATAAAGACAAGGCAAGCTTCCGATGGACACTCTCCTCACCTGCAGAAGGCTTCCTGGGTCTGGTCTCATTTTTGGTTTTTCTCCTTGTCTTGCTTGTTGCTGTTGTGTTTATATAGGTAACTCAGAAAATCTGTTGGTTACAAACACCATCATTGGTCAGTGATCGGGTGGTACCGGCTCTCCATGGTCACAAAGCCATCCTTACCCTGATGTGACTTCATTTACAGTTATAATCAAAATTTGGGAGGACTTTGGGGCTCTGAAAAGAGTGATGTTTGTGATGTGCACTGCGCAATTTCCAGATCTACTGGAGCATTTCTTAGTCCAAGTTCAGGAGCACCATAACCAGGTGGAATAGGAAGGAAGACGCCACATCTTTTGGAAAAGCTAGATGGGGAGACTTGGCTTCCTTCCCTCCCAGCCATGGCCGTCCAATATGGCCAGGCTGGGGCCACACCCCTAACCCCTCCCCCTGCCGCCCATTCCCTTCAGGCCCCGCCCACGCCTGAGTAGGCTGACATATTTGCTGCAGATGCAGGGCTAGGATTCAGACCCATCTGAGCCACGTGAAGTTGTGGTTCAGTAGCTACCACACAGGACTCTACCCAGGTGCAGCCCAATAAGGATTCTTGTGTTGAGAAAGTGAATTTTACAGTTTTTGTCAATACCTGATCCACAACAGACTTCTGATTATGTGAGGGCGTGGCTGTGACTGTAAAGTCATGCTGAAATGGGATTGCTAGGAAGATAGGGACTGATAGGAACTCACATTATGGGTCAATAGGAGATAAATCCAATCCAGAGGAGTTAGGATGAGTAAACCTGAAGGGAGGAATTTACAAGGGAGGAGTAGCCTGAGCTCATTCTGAAAAGCTGGGAGGAGGGAAAGTGGGGAGCTGGATTTTGATTGACACAGAGCTGTGTATCCATTTGTATCTTGTCAGGAAGAGAGAAATGGACATTAGGCATTTTATCCAAGATAATTTAATATGGAGACTTGTTTCCAGGTCGATAAGGATTGCAAACAATTTAAAGAGTCCCTGGCCATTCTTCAGGTACACTTCCAGGTTCCTCTACTGTGCTCAGGAAGCCCGGGTTTCTCTGCTGTGCTGGAAGATCCATGTGGAGAATGCTGGGCCCTGACAGGGAGGAAATTAGGGGCTGGAAGTGGTTGGGACACTTCAAGTTCACAACGAAGAGATCTTGCTGCCAAGAAATACTCAAAACCCAGCCAAGTGTCACCAAACTTCACTCCACACATGAACTAGACCCACCACAGCCTCAGAAATGCTTCCATACATTGAATATAGGAGAAAACAACAACAACAAGGGTCTGGGCACAAAGAAACAGAGAAGAAAAATGGGTCCAAATCCTGGACATTGACTCCTTCAGCAAAGACAGAGAGAGGTCCCTAGAAAGAAAATGATAACTACCCACAAAAGACACACACTTAATTGAGGAACGAGTCCAAGTCAAATGAAGTGCACATTTCAAACCTTCAAAAACTTGAGGAAAGGTGCAAGAGAACCTCCTCGCAAACTCACAACACAGCAACAAAGGATCCCACAGAATTCCAGAGAAAGATTATAAAAATCTAATTATTAAAATATTCAATAACTTAAAAGAAGATCAAAGTAATTAGGAGGGCACCTATAAGATATAAAAGACCATTTAGGACTTTAAAGAAGAACTAGGATTAGTCTTTATCAAATTATTTCATGAAATTGAAGAGTGGGAAAACTTCCAATTACATTCTATTAAAGCAGTATAACCCTGATTCCAAAACCAGACAAAGATATTTCAAGGAAGGAAATCTACAGACCAATGTCCCTGATGAACATAGATGCAAAAATTCCTAATCTTTTTCAGAAAACACATTTAAAAATACATGAAGAAAATAATAAATCATGATCAAGTTATTTTATCCCAGGGATACATGGGTGGCTAAATAAATGCAAATTAGTAAATGCAATACACCACATAAATAGAATAAATAGATTTAGAGCTATGGTAACAAAAAGGTCATGGTTATGGCACTAAAATAAACATGAAGTCCAATGGAATTGAAAGTAGATGCAGAGACAAACCCATGCAAAGTCGCCTGACTCTTGACAAAGGGGTCAAAAATATATGTTGGAGAAATAATCGCTTTGTAAACATGGTGCTGGGAAAACTGAGTATCCACATGTAGAAGAATAAAATTATGTCCTTATATCCCACCCTGCACAATAGTCAGATCAAAATGGATTGAAGATGTAGAAATCCAGTCAGAAACGTGCAACTTCTAGAAGAATGCATAGGGTCAGCAAGTATTGGTGCATTCACTGACTTCCTTAGCAAGACCCCTGAAGCTCAAGAAATAAAACCAATGATCAGTGAGGTAGCATTAAATTATAAAGGTTCTGCACAGCCAAGGAAATGATAAAGAGTGTGAAGAGAGCACAACTTCAGAGTGAGAGAAAATCCGTGTCAGCTATTCTTCTGACAAGAAATTTATATCTAGAATATATAAAGAAGTAAACAATCTGAACACCAAAAAATCAAATAACCCAATAAAAATTAAAAGAACTAAACAGATATTTATTTAGAAAAGAAATACAAATGGTCAGCAAATATATGAAAAAATGTTCAACATCTCTAGCAATCAAGGAAATGCAAGTCAAAATTACATACAGATTTCATCTCATAGTAGTCAGAATGGCAACTATCAAGAATAAAAATAATAAATGTGGGCAGGTATATGGGGAGGAAAGGACCCTAGTAAATTGTTGGTGGGACTGCAAATTAATATAAACATTGTAGGAAGCAGTATGGAAATTCTAGGAATGGGATCATCATATAACCCAGCTTTACCATTTCTTGGTATTTATCCAAAAGAACTAAAATCAATATGCCATAGAGATACAGCCATATCAATGTTTATGGAAGCACAGTTCACAATAGGCAGTTATGGAACTAGCTCAGATGGTTGTCAACAGATGCATGAATAAAGAAAATGTGATATATGTACACAGTAAATTTTATTCATTCAAAAGGAATAATTGTGGCATTTTCTGGTGAATGGATGGAAGAATAAAACACCATGCTAAGTAAAATAAGACAGACTCAGAAAGTCAAGGATCAAAAGTTTTCTCCCAAATGCAGAATCTAGAGTAAAGTAAGGGGGGGAAATGGAGTTAGATAACATAAAGATATATGGAAGACCAGTGGAATTGAGGAAGGAGATCCAGAGAAAGGGAGAGGGATGGGAAATGGTCATGTGCATGTATAAATATACAACAGTGGATTCCAACTGTATGTGGATCTGTAAAGCACTAATTATTAATTTAACATAAACATTAATTAAAAATAAAGATAAGGCAGACCATCAAATAGAAGATGGGGAATCAGGGGAGGAAGAAGAGGAGAGAAAAGAGGGAAAGTCAAGAACTATAATGCAGTAAAATAAGTTCAATGTACATATGATTATGTAAAAATGAGTCTTTATGTACAACTATAAAGCACTAATAAAAGAAAGATAAGTAAATAAAATAAAAATGTTCCCATAATGTAATTCTGAGATAAGCAGTTACTACCTTTGGAAATGTAGTAAATGCTGGGGACCAGGAGAGAGATGACCCCTCAAATTTTCAGAAGAGACTCCTGAAAGGAGGGTCTGCTAGTGAACTTGACATTGGGGGTTCTGAGCTGGATCACGCAGTGCCAGGATGTGGACTTCTAGTAGGGAACTGTGCCTGGCCAATGCAGGTATCCCTGAAGAGTTCAAGGAGGCTGGTTCTCAATATGACCTGAGTTAAAGAAGAATAACCCAATGACTGTTATTAACCACTGTTCATCACACACAGGGGAAACTGTAAAAAGAGACTCTCTAATACACTCCCTTCTCAGAAATTAATGGTGAAAACCTATAGAGGATTGATATTCATTGAATTACAGAAGAGGGTGTGATAGAGGAGAAATTTTTGTGTTGGTGAATATACCTACAGTGGCATTTCTGTTCATTATAATGTACTATCAAAAATCAATTAAGAAAAAAATCATATTTACATTAGCATCAAAACTATGTATATACTTCACAATACTGTGATCCTGATTAGAATAAGATGTACTCCATGTTTCTATAAATATGTCAAAATATACTCTATTGACATGCAAAACTAAAGAAAATTATACTACAGATCAACTATTTATGGAAAATTTAACCTAAGAGTGAACTATCTGTGGACCTAAACTACAAAATATTGATGAGTGAAATTGAAAAAAAAATTAAAAAATGGTCTCAGGTCTCTGGACCAGGTGGTGTGAGCTGCTTTGTGTACAGCTTGGCCAGGCACTGAGGGCAAAGGGCCACCAAAGCTTGAGTGGCAGCATTCATGTCTGTTTAGGGACCCTGGGTCAGGCAGAGAAAAGCTGTAGACAGAGCAAAAGAGACAGTGGAGGAGATAAGATCCCAGAAGATATGCAACATAGTAGATTGGATATTCCTGCTTTAACACCCAGTGTGAGGACTCACAGTGAAAAGGGAGTCTCTGAGCCACTGTGAGGAGAGAGGAATGTCCCCTCAAGGTTGGTGACTGAAGGTGTGGGTCGTATTCAACATGAATAAATTAAATAAATAGCAAAGGAGAGTAAAATGATATTGACTAGCCATATACTTAGGTCAGTTGGTGAAACTCTTGTAGCTATAGTTGAGAGAAATCAGTGTACTCACATATTGCTGAAAAGAACAAAATTAGCTCAACATAATATGCACAAATTTGTCCACCAAATATTGGCATAAATGCATACTGAAACAATGCACAGAAATGTTGCCTGAACTGGGTACTTTGTATGTATTTTGTATGCGTGAAAATGCATGCCATTTTATATTGATTGATCATTCTTCCATACTTCTGAAGCTGGGAAAATTTTTGTTTATGGACTTTTTTCTGATGATCAACTTCCTTTGCAAAAATAAAAAGTAAACTAACTTTAAATTAGAGACATTTGAAGACACTAGAAAATATTCATTTTACTAAAACTATTAATGAAAATGCAACCATAACATAGCAAAACCTATGACATTCATGAAGCACTACTAAGGGAAAAGGTGTAATTCTAAATGCCTACATCAAAAAAGCAGAAAGTCTAAGAACAGATTCTACAATGACAGTAGAAAAGCAAACACAAACGACACTTAAAGTAAGCAGTTGAAAAATCAATGATAGATATTGGAGAAGAAATAAATAAATTAACACTAAATAGCAATACAAAAAGTATCAATGAAAGCAAAAGTTGTTTATGAAAATACAAACAAAATCAACACACCTTTAGACCTTTAGAACTTTAGACCTTCTACACTAACAATAAAAAAAACCCAAGGTAAATAAAATATCACAGAATAAAAGAAACCTTATACCTGGTGTCACAGAAATGCCAAGATCATTAGCAACACTTTTGAACAACCACATCTCAACATATTGTAAAATATACAAGAAAAGGATAAATTTGGGACAAATATAGCATACAACATCTGAATTATGAGAAAATATATGACCTGGACATCCATAATAACCAAGAAATTTGAATCAGTATTAAATACTTCCGAGTAAAACAAACAAAAACAAAAACATAAAAACCTCCAATAGCTCATGGCTTCACTACTGTTCTATACCAAACATTCAAAGAGAGGTGACCCCACCTGTCTTGAAACCATTCCAGGGAATTGAGATGAATTTCAACTCCTCAAGTCACGTTCCACAAAAAAACATCATTTCCCTAGTATAAGATCCAGAAAATTACACAAAAATCACAAAAAAAGAGGATTGCAGACCCTTATCCTTCATCAAGACCCATGCAAGCATTCTCAGCAAAACATAGAAAATGAATTCCAACAGCACATCAAAAAGATAGCACCCTTTGTACATATGGAATCTTTTCCAGAAGGGGAGAAGCTCAAAGACAATGACAAGCAATGCCACACTATGATAACAGAACAAAGGACCAAATGCTTATAGAAGGATATATAGACTTTTAAAGTTGCTGGTATACATATATAAAATGTTCATTCTCTAAAAGAATAAAATTGTAATAAACACTACAATGTGGATTAATTTGAAAAACATTTGACTGACCCAAGTCATAAAAAAGAACCCATACTAAATGATTCTACTCAACCAAACCTGCAAGACATAAATTTAAACATGGAGATTATACTTAGTGTCTTCAAGTGACTGTAAGTAAGGATACATAGGGAAAATGGATAGTGTTTCACTGAAAGTGATAAAAATATCTGGGAACAAGATGTATTTGGAAGTTGCACAATTTGTAATGTGGTAGATAACACTGAATTGATAACCATGAACTTTTACAAAGGTTAGCATGATGTCATGTGAATTTTATCTCAATGATAAGAAATTTTTGCAGCAAAACTGCAGATAGTGTTAGAGGTTTCCCATTTACAGGTTGGTGAGTGAATGAGAGTTGCCCACTACTCTTAATATTATCTGACTCCCAAATACCCCTAATTCACACTGAGGTGAAGGAGGGCAGAGATGGAAACACACAGTGAGAAGCATCAGTCTCTCCTCAGTGTTTCTCATTTCTCCACTGATGTCCAGCAGAGGAATTCCACTGTCCATGCTGGCATGTGGCCGGGTCCTCTCTCCTGGGCTCAGGAGGGATGATGCCTGATGGTGTGCTCAGGCCTCCTGCTGTCTCTGCAGGCTGAGCTCTGGGCTCCCTGGGGTCCTGCTACCACTGGGCAGGCACCAGGTTCACATAAAGCAGAGGGGAATGAGCCTCCCACATCCCACATAGCATTGAGCTGACTGCACACATGCACCCTGGCTGCAGACAGAGTTGATGGGAAAAACCAAGGAGAGATGCAGTTCTGCTCCCCCCAGAGAACAGGAGACACTCAGGTGTGAGTACTTGGCAGTTAGAGTCCAGGCACTTCTGAGCCTTATTTTCATGCTGCTCAACAAATTGCAGTTTCATCCAGATTGTCAGCCACCCCAGGGAAAAAAATGGTTAATTCTTCAAAGAATTATAGGAACAATGAAGTCTTGTAAACACAGTACTATTTTCTGATTTCCAGTGGACTGGACGTCTGCACAGTGTTTGCAAGTAATACATGTGATAGTTCTTCATGTTACTGCTTATTGGTTTAAAATTCTTCTATTCAAATAGCTTTTATTTACCACACACTTAGAAAATGCACAAAATTATCTGCACAGTTTTGATGGCTGACAAAGAAATATATTCAGATTAAGGCACAGGGACAAAATGCCAGATACATTGCAAATGACAGGGAGGTAGATATGAATTCATTTATGCAAATTACATACATTCATATTTTCCAGTAGCTGTTGGAAATAAAAAACATCCAATATGGTATATAATTTTCATTGAAATATTTTGAATTCATTAACCTCACCTTTTTGTCCTAATCACAAATATGTTCTCATTTTCAATAATTGTTCACATTTCAGAATGAAAGCATATTACTTAATGAGGATGTGAGTTTAGTGGTAAAAATATAACTATAGGGTCATGCAGCTTTGGAAGCACAGTATGAGGGTCAGAAGTGCTAAAGTGCTCCTCAGCATCACTCAGTAACTGATCAATAAAACTAAACCATAATTGCTAATATAAAAATATGTAATTTAGAAAATAATTAAAACCTGTATTTTATAACACAAACAATCCACTGCATTTTTTAATGCAATCTACTTATTTGATAGTTAAGAACTGTCAGAGAAGTACCAAAAGGGAAAACTCCCAGCTTTCTCCACTAACAGACAAAAGTATTTGCAGAAGCCCTTCTTCAAATTACTGGCATTAAAAATATGCTAATTTATCTTTATGATTCTATTCTTGACCTTTTTGTTTCCTGACCTTTGTTTTATTTATGTCACCAACTTTTGGTGTTTATGGGAATTTTCAATAAGCATTTAATTCCTTAGAGGACAATGTAGTTCTA
Source organism: Callospermophilus lateralis (assembly GCF_048772815.1). Lineage (NCBI taxonomy): Eukaryota > Metazoa > Chordata > Mammalia > Rodentia > Sciuridae > Callospermophilus > Callospermophilus lateralis. Next base: position 10,756,823 of record NC_135309.1, on the reverse strand, counting down.
AACATGCTAAAATTATGAGGTCAAACTAGAAAATTGAAGGCTTATTTCTTATTTTTAAAAAAATCTAGGTGAAGAAATTAATCACATTTTGGAGATCTACAAGAATACTTGGCGGACCCCAGAAAATAAGGTTGTGGTCCCATATTTATTTTGTCATATCCATAATCTGAAGTTTCCTGTGAGACTAATCCATGAAAAAAGTAAGTCAAATATAGAGAAGAATTTTTCAAGAAGTAGTTAAACACATAAGCAATGAAGGACATCAATTAAATTCATATGATTCAAACTGATTACTAGAAAATTTACTAAGTTCTATTGGAAAAATAAAAATAGTACATGGTTTAGTATAAAAAGTGGAAACAAAAAAAGTCTCTGTAGTTTATGCCAACTTCCAGATCCTGAGCACATATTTGTTTATCTTATATTTGACACAAATGTCTAGGGGTGGTGAGAAAGGACTCCTGTAGTGTCTGGAAGTCAGTATAAAAGGATGAAAACCTGCAAAGCTTTTAATATGCATTTGTCTCATCACCCATCACCTTCTGAATTTGTCATATGCATTTATATTTTCACATAATGTATTATTGCATTATTTCTCTTAGGGTAATCAATTTACTTGAAAATACCAATATTTTTCTTCTTTCCAAAACTTAACCATCAAAAATAGCTGTAGCCATAGTTGTGTCATTGGTTATGCTTCTTGGGCAATTACTGCTATAAAGACATCTTACCTTGCAAGTGCACAGGGCACCTTCGATTGCATGACCTCCCACCATCCTGCACTGTGTGTGCTATAGTAGTGTAGAAGGGGCAGAACCTGATTGGGAGCTCTTCATCTGTACGTCAGTAGCATAAAGAAATCCAGTCCAGGGGAGTGATCAGTCAACAAAGCCACCAGGCATTAGTTCATTACCACTGTGAATGGAGTCATGCACAAGCTACTAAAAAAGATGAACAATACAAGGTCCCAAATCAAGAAATTTGCACCAGTGATCTGAGTGATGAATACATACAGATTTAATTCAAGGCAATACAATATGTCTGTTTCTAACACTATACAGAAGGGGGGAAAATTTAAGATTGTAAAGCAGTTTCCAGAGGAAAAGTTTCATTTGAGCCTTCTTTAAAGCACAATACACAGTAATGGAGAAAAGTATATCAAACTATGTCACAGTTAGAAAAGGCTTCTGTCAGCAAGTTCCAAGGTATGCTATAAACAAGGGGGTCACGTGGGAGTGAGCCTCAGGTTTGTGTCAGGGAGGAATGGGGGATGAAGCAAGACAGTGTTCAGGTAGACAGAGTAGGACTCCTTGAACTTCACTCTCACTGTAAAATTAACACCAACCTACATGTGTCTGGCTACCCACCCCTGACCCTGGGGGACACACATTTCCAGAGGAACCCAGGGAGGCTCAATAGGAAGATCACTTTTCTAAGGGTAAGTGTGGTTAACCTAGAAGGTACTGAGAAGGACCAGGTTTGCAGAGGGCAGAGGAAATGACAATATGAGTGATTCTGGATTGAGTCACCTATGGGTGGTTTGAGCTGCTGTAGAAGTGTTGTAACCAACCATGGGAAAAACATTCTTTTAACATATATATTCAGTACTTTTTGTATAATTATGATGCCATTGAGATGAAAGAAAAATAATGGAAGTGTCAACAAAAAAAGTATAAATTATTGTCTAGACAAAGGAAATTTCAACTTCATGGTGCTGAACACAGAGTGAGAACATATAAATATACAGAGTAGAGGTTTAGGAGAATGTCAGCTGGACGGGGATCCAGAGGCTCTTAAGACCTTACCCTGATCACCTGGAGAGGAATAAAGAGCCCCAGCAGGAGCTGAAACAGGTCTGGCTGAGGGTGTGTGTCCATGAGACAGCACCACCTTTGTCCTGGGGAGCACCAGGGAGAGTGGGGGACTTCAGCAGAGTTCAAGGGCACTCAGGTCACCTCAGTTTTCCACAACACTGTACTTGTGATGCTGGAAGGGGAAAATTTGAAATCTTGAGATGGTTTTCTCATGAGCAAAATGTTTTCATGTTCGTAGTGATCAGTACTCCACATGATATATATAGATCTTTAAAAAAAACAAAAAAAAAATACAATATACAGTATAAGTTGAATTATTAGGTGTGGACGTAATGGCAAAATAATATTGAATTTTGTCTATGGAGAAGGATGAAGGTAAATAAACTACAGATCATTAAACAATGAACTGTCACACAGGTGGGCATGCAGGCGAGGAGGTGGGCAACCCTGGAAGTGCTCTGCATGGAGTCTCTGGAGGTCAGGGGAGGCCTTATGGGGAGCTGAGCACAACCCGTGCAGGTCAGGCCCAGACTCTGTGCTGCAGATTTCAACACCAGCACTGGGAGGTTCACTCTGCTCAGAAATGAGTAAACATATCAGAAAAACAAGAGTGATGTTTCTATGCAGAGAAAGTGACTACAAAATATAAGAAAATTATTTGGACATGAATGTGTGAACTAATTGCATTAATGAGGTTTTTTACTTCCTCTTTTTAACTCTTCATCATCTCAAACAACCAGAATTTCTAGTAAATGGCCAATTCCACCATGGTAACTAAATTTCTCCTCGTGGGCTCTCCTGATGGCTGGGATCTGAGTTTCCTCTATTTCACAGTATTCCCAATGACCTACCTGGGTACCCTGTTAGGGAACCTTCTCATCGTCACTGTCACCACTGCTGACCAGAACCTGCACACACCCATGTACTTCTTCCTCAGGAACCTGTCCATCTTGGACATGTGCTACATTTTAGTCACTGTCCCCAGTGCCTGTGTCAACTCTCTCACTGGCAACAGGGCCATTTCAGGGGCTGGCTGTGCAACACAGACCTTCCTGGTCTTTTTTTGTGCATATGTGGAGATGCTATTTCTTACCATCATGGCCTGGGACCGCTATTTGGCCATCTGCCAGCCCCTTCAGTACCTCTTCATCATGAACCCCCAGATTTGTGTCCGCATGACCCTGGCCACCCTGATCAGTGGTGTGCTGTATGCAGGTATGCACACTGGGAACACATTCCGGCTGTCATTCTGCCAGTCAAACGTGGTCTATCAGTTCTTCTGTGATGTCCCCTCTCTGCTGAGGCTCTCCTGCTCTGACACCACCAGCAACATGATTCTTATTCTTGTCTCTATTATAGTTGTTGGTGGTGGCTGCTTTGCTATAATAATCATGTCATATATTCACATATTTTCTGCTGTGCTGAAATTTCCCACCAGAGCCCCAGGGAAGGCCTTCTCCACCTGCACCCCTCACATCCTCGTGGTGTCCGTCTTCCTGAGTTCTGGCACAGCTGTGTACCTGAGGTCCTCAGCAACCTCTGACACTCTCCAGGACATGGTTCTCTCTGCCTTTTACATCATGGTTCCTCCCTTCTTGAATCCTCTCATCTACAGTCTCAGGAACAAACAGGTAAAGGAAGCTGTGAGGAGAGTTATGCAAAGACAGTTGTTCTCAGGGAAATGATAAAGTTGCATTTCAAGATTATCCTCATTTCCCTGTTTGTGGTTCTTAGATAAAGCTCTTCACATTTGGACTTTCCATCTAACCCTGCCTACACTGGGATTACATCATTAGGAGCTGATTTATTTTATAAGGTATATTTTGTGATTTACCATATTTTTCCATGGATACTTCATAACGTGTAATTTTGTCATTGTATACATTTTTATTTTTAATTATTTGTTTTAATTTGTTATACATGACAGCAGAATGCATTTTAACTCATTATTCTAATTGGAGTATAATTTCTTATTTCTCTGGCGGTATATGATACAGAGTTTTACGGTTTGTGCAACCATACATGTATGTATGTAGGGTGATAGCGACTGCCTCATTTTGCCAGGCTTGTCGACCCACATCCTTCCTCCCCTCACTCCCTTTTGCTCAATCTAAAGTTCCTCCATACTTCCCTATGTTCCCCCCATTTATGGATCAAAACTGCATATCAGAGAAAACATTTAACCTTTGGTATTTGGGGATTGGCTTACTTCACTTAGCATGATATTCTCCAACTCCATCCATTACCCGAGAATGCCATAATTTTATTTTTTGAGGCTGAGTAATATTCAATTGTGTACATACTACATTTTTGTTATCCATTCATCTGTTGAAGGGCATCTAGTTTGGTTCTATAGTTTAGCTCTTGTGACTTGAGCTGCTATAAACATTGATGCAGCTGTGTCATTATAGTACGTTGTCTTTAAGTTCTTTGGGTACAAACCAAGAAGTGAGATAGCTGGGTCATATGGTGGTTCCATTCAAAGTTTTCTAAGAAATCTCCATACTGCTTTCCAGAGTGGTTGCACCAATTTTCGGTCCCACCAGCAATTTATGAGTGTACCTTTCCTCCACATCCTCACCAACAGGTATTGTTGATTTTTGTTGATAATTTCCATTCTGACTGGAGTGAGATGAAATATTAGAGTAGTTTTGATTTGCATTTCTCTAATTACTAGAGATGTTGAAAATTTTTTTCATATATTTGTTGATCAATAGTATATCCTCATCTGTGAAGTGTCTGTCCAGTTTCTAAATCTATTTATTGATTGTGTTATTTGTTGCTTTGGTAATAAGTTTTTTGAAGATATATATATATATATATATATATATATATATATATATATATATATATATATATATATATATATATCTGTCCTGGAGATTAGTGTTCATTCATGTACACGTGGTAAAGACTTTCTCCTATTCTGTAGGCTCTCTCTTTATGTTCTTGATTTTTTCCTTTGTTGTGAAGAAATGTTTTAGTTGATATCATCCCATTTATTGATCTTTGATTTTATTTCTGGTGTTGTGGGAATTTTTTTAAGGAAATCATGTCCTAAGCCAACATAATGAAGATGTGGTTCTAATTTTTCTTCTACTAGGCACAAGGTGTTGGGTCTACTGCCTAGGTCTTTGATCCACTTTAAGTTGAGTTTTGTGCAGGGTGAGAGATGGGGGTTTAGTTTCATTTTGCCACATATAGATTTCCAGTTTTTACAGTACTATTTGTTTAAAAAGATATCCTTTCTCTGAATTATTTTTGGCACCATTGTTTAGTATGTGATAATTGATATTTATGTGGGTTGGTCTCTATGTCTTGTATTCTGAACCATTGGTCTACAAGTGTATTTTGGTGCCAAAACCATGTTGTTTTTGTTACTATAGCTCTGTAGTATAGTATAAATTTCTGTATTGTGATGCTTCCTGCTTTACTTTTCTTGCTAAGGATTGCTCTTGCTATTCTGGATCTCTTATTTTTCCAAATGCATTTCAAAATTGCTTTTTTCTATTTCTATAAAGAATAACAATGGGATTTAATAGAAATTGCATTAAATCTGTATAAAGATTTTGGAAATATGGTCATTTTGACAACATTAATTCTGCCTATCCAAGATCATGGGAGGTTTTCCATTTTCTAAGGTCATCAATTTCCTTCTTGTTTTTTGTTGTTTTCATTGTAGAGGTCTTCTACCTCTTTTGTAAGATTGGTTCCCAAGTATTTTTTATTAATACATAATTTAATAAAAAGTATAATTCAACATATTTGCTGAAATTCTTTGAGGAGATATATATATATATATATATATATATATATATATATATATATATATATATAAAATTCATCCAATTCATCCAATATGTCCTCTTACCGATATCAAATACTGTGAAAGAGGAAAATTTTACCAATTTAAACTACAGATAACTTATACTCCATAATCTATTCTTACTCAGAGCCAGTGTCAAATATGCAAGAACTGTGATATATACTTTTGTCAATTAATTATTTGAAAAAAATACAAAAATCGAATCCTAAAGAATTTGTGACCAAAAATCCAGAGAGAAACACAATAATATTTCTCTCCATCTAGAACATTAAAAAAGAAGAATTTCTTCGTCCATGAAGTATTCAGAGGACCATTGTTACCACCCCCTGAGTCCTGATAATAAATCCAACTGCTGGGAAATAGACCCCACCTTTCTTAGCTGTTCATGAGTGACCCAGTGTCAGGAACCAAACCCCAAGGCTGAAATGCAGGTCATCTTTTGGACAGTTTTCCTCCCACAATGTAATTGTCTGGCCTCAGTGTCTGATTCCATGAACACTTAAATTTCTCTCACTTTACTAGACTTTTAACTTCTCTCTGTACTTGTTTCCTAAAACCTTGGGGCAGTTTATTTAATTATTTATTTTTCCCAGAGCAGCAATTGAATTCAGGGGAGCATCTTCATACTTTTATGTGTTTAATATAGAAACAGGGTCTTAGTAAATTGTTTACTGTCCCATTATGTTCCTGATGCTGGCTTGGAAACTCTTCTTCTCCTGCCTTAGCTCCTGGTGCACTGGAATTGCAGGGGTGGGCCACTTCCAAATCTTGTGGCAATTTTTCATCATCTCACAAAAGTTATTACTCTCCAAACATTCTAGTGTCCTCACTGACATATGCTTTGCAAACTATTAATTATAGCTGACATATGCTCATATCAAGTTACCTAGGAATATTTATATAACAAAAAGAGAAAAAACATGTATATATATATATATATATATATATATATATATATATATATATATATGAAAATAATTACATCAAATTCTAACTTTTGAGAAACAATTTTATTCACCAGTACACTAATAGGAAAAAAATGCAAAAAAAAAAAAAAACCTATGTAATTATTACCTAGGTAAATTTAAAAGCCTGAACATATTTGATTGATTAGTAAAGGCATTTCTTAAAGTTTGCAGGTAGGGGAATGCTTGTAATAGGAACCAGTGAACACCTCAGCACTGGCTGCTACAGGAAGCCTTTACTTGCTTAACAGGATCCAAACAGAACACAAGCTCCATCCACACACAGTGTCTATGGCTTCTGGTTCCCACTGCTCCAATGTTTCCTGCTAGAGCAAAAAGACCTTCAGAGTATCCCAGATGAATTCTGCAAACCCCACATTTACATGTATTTCCTCCAGAACTATAGCTTACTGAATCTCTATGGGTGACTTGTATCAACAATTTTTAAGTTAAGTTAGGTGGGTAAAGTTTATACTTAATATATGAATTAAGAATGAAATTAAATTGCAAAACCATCCCTAATGACATGTATCTATCTTGATGAAGACTTTGGATGTTTTCCTTATGTTATAAGATGTTTTATATTGAAAGATTTGGTGATGAAGGAAACCAAAAGAGAAAATATTGATATAATAACTTTATGATATTTCATATCTTGTGTCAAATTACACAAAAACACTGTAGGTGTGTGGGTGTGATATGAAACTTCTTCAGAATTTAGAAAAAACTTTACTTTGTGTGCAAGTTTTGTACAAAGAAACAAATTTTTATAGTAAGATAAATTGTGTGATAATATCTACTGTAAAGAGAGCCACCAACAAAACATTGTGGTAACATAATCTACTGATTGCTTTCAGATAATATTCATGACTGACAATATTATGCCATAACCATTACATTTTTCCATGTTTTAAATAGCCTTTACAATATTTATATAAATACCAGAGACATATAGCACTGTAAGAAAGCAGTTGCTTATTTTAGTAGAGTTAAAATCCATATTTGATAAAGAGTTTTAACGTGATCATTGAGAAAATGAGGGCCAAGGAAGGTGTGGTGGTAAAGTCATTGCAGTCCCTTAAGAGATGTCAACTATTTTAAACTGACAAAATACAGAAGAAGCTTAGGACATGTAACGAATTTGCAAGACCACCTCTGTTGTACACTCAAGGATGTAGAAGACAAATTCCATTGCAAACTGCCTTGGGGCCACCCCACTATCACAGGGGCCCAGAAAGTGAGTTTTCCCTGCTCAGCAAGAAAGACATTCAGAAATCATCATAGCAGTAATTTCAGGTACCCAACTGTAGCGCAAGCTGTCAACAGACTTTGGCATTATATGCACTGTGCTGGCTCTGCAGGAATGCAGGGTGCTCAAGTTAAGGGGTCATGCTGCCTTTCACCACCATCTCTAAAGAAGGCCTCATATGCCAATCAAACTGTAGTAGGGTCTGAGGCCCTGCAGGCTGCTCCTGATCAGGTGATAGATGAAGCTCTGAAGGTGAAGCCAAAGTTTGAATGGAACTTCCAGAAATTAGAGGTTACCAAAAGCATGAACTGCAGGCCAAGAAAAGCTGCTGGCTACAGAGATAGCTAAAGTAAAAGAGAGCATTTGCCTGTGCTCTGCAAATGGCAAAGCCAAAGAGCAGGAATACCTAAGCACTTTGGAAATATCTTCTTGTAGTCAAGGGTCTTAGATGCTACATGAGGAATTATAGGCGGAGTTGAGGGACATATTTGTTCAACAGGGTTTTGCATTTTTTCATCCCTAATCCATTCTTTATATGCCCCTATTGCTGCCTTTTGTTATTGGAAGATTTACTCTCTGCTAGTGAATACTGGATGTATGTAACTTCTTTTGATGTTTTATAGGGGTTCACAGCCAATAGTTCACCTACAGTTTCAGGAAAGATTTTGGATTTCCACTTTGGGGCAATGCTGGAATTATTAAGACTATGAAACACTTGGAGATGGACTAAATTAATTTTGCATTGTGAAATGGACATGGGGTTTTAGGGGCCAGCAGTAAATGTTATGAATGGGATGTGAGGTGTCTCCAAGTAGTTCCTCTGTTAAAGCAGAAGTTTTTGACATTTGTCTCTGTGTCTTCTATTCTGTACCATTGGTCTACATGTCTCCTTTGGTGCCAAGACCAGGTCATTTTTGTTACTATAGCGCTGTAGTATAGTTTAAGGTCTGGTATTGGGATGTCTCCTGCTTCACTCTTCTTGCTAAGAATTGGCTATTCTGGTTCTTTTATTTTTTCCAAATAAATTTTATGATTGCTTTTTCTACTTCTATGAAGAATGTCATTGGGATTTTAATTGGAATAGCATTAAATCTGTTTAATGCTTCTGGTAGTACAGCCATTTTCACAATATTAGCAGAAGCATCCTATGACCCAGCTATCCCATCCCATTATTTATGCAAAAGAACTACAATCAGTAACTACAGTGATACAGCCATATCAAATTTTATGGAAGCACAATTCACCATATCCAGTTATGAAACTAGTCCAGATGATGGTAAACAGATGAATGAATAAGGAAAATGTGATATATGTACACAGTAAAGTTTTATTCATTTAAAAGAAATAATTAAATTGTGACATTTTCTGGTTAATGTATGGAGGAAAAAATCATCATGCTAAATGAAATAAGACAGACTCAGAAAGTAAAGGGTCAAATGATTTCTTTCATATGCAGAATCTAGAGGAAAGTAAGTAGGCAAATTGGGTTAGATATTATAAAGACATAGGGAAGATATGTGGAATAGAAGAAGAAGATCCAGAGAAAGGGAGAAGGGATAGGAAAGGGTCATGAGTGTGTGTAAATGTACTACAGTGGATTCCACCTCTATGTGCATCTATAAATTCCAATAAAAATAAATAAACAGAAGCTGGGGTTGGGGCTCAGTGGTAGAGTGTTCACCTAGCATGTGTGAGGCCCTGGGTTTGATCCTCAGCACCACATAAAAATAAATAAATGCAATAAAGGTATTGTGTGCAACTACAATGAAAACATAAATTTTAAAAATAAATAAATAAACAGATGAGGATAAGGTAGACTAGTAAAATAGAACAGGGGAATCGGGGGAATGAGGAGGGGAAAGAGGGGATCCAGGGATATAATAGAATAAATTAAGTTCCATGTGTGTATAATTATATTAAAGTGAATCTTTGTGTACAATTAAAAATAAACAAAAAAGGCAAAATAAGTAAAAAGAGTTCCATGAATAAATTCAGAGATAAATATTTACTATCTTTGGAAATGTAGCACATCAGGTAAATGCTGGGAACCAGGGGAGAGATGACCCCTCAAAGCTCAGAAGAGACCTCTGAAAGGAGGGTCTGCTAGTGACCTTGGTATTGAGGGTTCTGAGCTGGATCTAACAGTGCCAGGATGTGAACTTCTGGTAGGGAACTGTGCCTGGCTAATACAAGCATCCCTGAAGCCTTCAAAGCAACTGGTTCTGAATATGACCTGTGATAAAACAGAAGGACCCAGTGACTGGTATTAACTACTGCTTCTTACACACAGGGGAAACTTTAAAAAAAAAACAATGTATAATATGAACAATTCTCAGATATTAATGAGGAACAACTATAGAGGGTTTATATGCAATGAACTACAGAAGAGGTTGAGATAAAGAAGAAATTTTTATTTTGATAAATTTGTCACCAGTAGCTTTTCTGTTCATTTTAATGTACTACCAAAAATCAATTAAGAAAAACCATCATATTTACAATAGCATCAACCTATGTATATGCTTCAAAAGACTGGGATTCTCATTAGAATATGATGCATTCCATGTTTGTATAAGTCTGTCAAAATACACTCTACTGTCATTGATAATTAAAAAAGAACAAATTTTTTAAAAATATATAAACTAATTAGACTAAATTTAACCCAGGAAATGAACAATCCGTGCACTTAAAATTACAAAATATTGATGAGTGAAATTAAGACAGAAAAAAAATGGACTCAGCCCTCTGTATCTCAATGCACACAGCTGGACCAGGTACTGAAGGCAAAAGGCCACCCAGCCTGGAGTTGCAGCTCCCCTGGTCTGTTTGGGGACACTAGGCCAGGCAGAGAAAAGATGTGGAAAGAGCAAAAGAGATAGTAGAGGAGATCAGAGCCCAGAAGACATGATACACAGTAGACTGGATTTTCTTATCTTCATACCCACTGTAAGGGGAGCCTGTGAACCACTGTGAGGGGAAAGGAATGTCCCCTCAAGTGTGTGACTGAAAGTGTGGGTTGTGTTAAAAGTGGATAAATCAAATTTTTAAAAAGAGAGTATATGTCTTGATCAAGGATCCATATACAAGCATTTTCAGCAACACCTAGAATACCAAATCCAATGGCACATTGACTAGTCATAAACTTCAAGTCAGTTGGTGGATCTCTTGTAGCTAAAGTTGAGAGAAATCAGTGTACTCACATACTGCTGACAAGAACAAGAGTTAGTCCAACATCATATGCACAAACTTGTCCATCAAATATTGGCAAAAATGCATTCCATGGTCAACCCACCTAACCCTAACCCTAACTTTAAATGAGAGATATTAGAAGCCACTGGAAAACACAGCTTTTACTAAGACTATTAATGAAAATAGAACCATACAAGGAAAAACGTATGACATTCATGAAAAACCTATGGCATTCACTACTAAGCGAGAAGGTGTTGCACTAAATGCCTGCATCAAAGAAACAGAAAGAATAAGTGCAGACCCTACCATGACAATAGAAGACAGACACCCACAGGTGTAAAAAGCAGTTGGAAAAGAAATGATAAACATTAAATCAGAAATAAGCAATTAACACTAAATATCAAGAGAAAATATCAAGAAAACAAAAATTTGTTTGTAAAAATAAAAACAAAATTAGCAAATCTTTAGCTATGCTAACAATAAAAAGACCCAAATGAATAACATATCAAAAAAGAATAAAAAGAAGACCTTTTCACTAATATTACAGAAATGATAAGACCTATTAGCAACTCATATAAACAAATACATACCAACATACTGGAAAATCTATACAAAAGGAATAAATATGGGACAGATGTAACACACCAGAACTTAATTATGAGAAAATAAAAGACTCAGACATTAATATGACCAATAAATTTGAATCAGTAATAAAAGATTCCTAATAAAGAAACCTCCAGCAGCTCATGGCTTCACTACTCTTTTACCAAACCTTCAAAAAGAAGAGACACCACGTCTCCTGAAACCACTCCAGGGAACTGAAATGAACCTCAACTCCTCAAGTCACATTCCACAAAACCATCATTTTCCTAATATAAGATCCAGAAAACTAAACAAAAACCACCAAAAAAGAGGATTATAGACCCATATCCTTGATCAAGACATATACAAGCATTCTCAGCAAAACTTAAAAACCAAATCCAACGGCACATGAAAACAATAACACTCCATATATATGAATGTACCCCAGGAGGCAACAAAACCCAACAGACAGTGATTGACAAATCACACACTATTTAAAAGAACAAAGGACCAAAATGGCTATAGGTAGATATATGGATTTTAAAAATGCTGATATAAATATATAATGGAAACTTATTCATCCACTAAAAGAATAAAATACTAATAGATATTATAATGTGAAACAATTGTGAAAATATCAGGCTTAGTGAAGTCATAAAAAAGATCACATACTGAATGATCTACTTATACAAAATCTCCAGGACATAAATTCAAACATGGAGATTATACTTAGTGCCTTCAAGTGATAGTAAGTAAAGATAAGTTGGGACAACCGATAGATGTTTCATTAAGACTGAAACAAATACTTGGGAATAAGATGTACTTGGGTGTTGTACAATTGCATATTTTTGTACATAACACTGAATTGATAATAACAAATTGTTACAAAGGCTAAATTCATGACATGTGCCTTTCATCTCCATGACAAAAAAATTTGCAGCTAAATGGCAGATAGTGTTAGATTTTTCCCACTTTCAGGTTTTGGAGTGAATTGCCCACCACTCTTGATGTTAACTGATCCCCATGAACACCCCTAACTCATACTGAGGTGAAAAAGGGCAGAGATGAAAACACACAGAGAAACATCAGTCTCTCCTCAGTGTTACTCATTCCTCAATAATGACTCTTAGAATGATGTCCAACAGAGGAGTTTCTAAGTGTCATCCACTGTCCATGCTGGTACATGGCCAGATCCTCTCTCCTGGGCTCAGGAGGGCTGCTGCTTGGTGGTATGCTCAGGCCTCCTGCTGTCTCTGCAGGCTGAGCTCTGGGCTCCCTGGGGCCCTGTTCCCACTGACAAGACACCAGATTCACTTAAAGCAGAGGTGACCTAGCTCCCCACATCCTACATACCATGTGCTGACTACCTAGATGCACCCTGACTGCAGACAGAGTGGATAGGAGAAGCCAAGGAGAGACTCAGTTCTGCTCCCACCTGGAGAACAGGATACACTCAGGAGTGAATTCTTGGCATTATACTCCAAAGGCATCTGAGCCTCATCTTTATCCTGCTCAGCAATCTGCAATCTCATCCAGATTATCATCTAGACCAGAAAGTTAATTCTGCAAAGAATAACTGGCACAGAGAAGTCTTGTAAACACTGTAGTTTTCTCGATGATTTCTGTTCTTCACTGATAGTGTACCTGTAGTGTGGTGGAGATCTGCACAGTGTTGGCAAGTACCGCACGTGATATTTCTTCATGCTGCCTCTTGTGGGTTAAAATTCTTCTTTTCATACCACACACACAAATGCACAAACTTATCTGCACAGATTTGAGAGATGACAGAGAAATATATCCAGATTAAGGCAACAAGGACCAAGTACCAAATACATTGCAGGTGACAGGGAGGTAGATGAATGAATTCATTTATACAAAGTACATACTAACATATTTTTCAGTAGCTGTGGGAAAAAAAATCTAATATTGTATACAATTTTCATTGAAACATTTTTAATTTATCAACCATACCTTTTTTTCCTGATCACAAATCCATTCTCCTTTTCAATAATTTTCACACTTTATACTAAAGGTATATCAGATGTGATGAGGATTTGTGTCCACTGGTAGAAATATAAAAACTACAGTTGTGCAGTCTTTGCAAGTACATTAAGAAGGTCAGGATGTAATAAATTACTCCTCAGTATTCCTCTGTGGCTGATCAATAGCACTAAGCCATAATTAATAATATAGAAATATATAATTTAGAAAATAATGAATTCCTATATCTTACAACTCAAGAAATCTTTGCATATTTACATGTAATCTGTGTGCCATACCTTTACTCATGTTAAGCACTATCAAGGGAATTATCAAAAGGGAAAGCTCCCCGCTGTCCCTACTTTAGGAGAAAAGCACTTGGAGCCATCCCTCTTATACTTCTGGCATTAAACCCATGCTAACCTCTCCTCCTACTTCTGTTCCTGATGCTCATGCTACCTGACATTTGCTTTATTTATGTCCCCATATTTTGGATTTTATTAGGAAATTTTTAATAATCATTTCACACTTTAAAGGAAGATGTAGTTCTGAACACTCTAAAATTATTGAGGTCAAGGTAAACAAACTAAAGCCGATTTCTTAGATTAAAGAATCTAGGTTCTAAAGTACTCATATTTTGTAGTTCTGCAGAAATTCTTTGAGTGCTTATGAATGTTAGATGGTGATGCATATATTTATTGTATCACATCCATAATCTGGACTTTTCTATGAAACTGATCCATGAAAACAGTAAGTTCTATTCAAAAATGTTTTCAAGTTGTAATTAAATCACATAAGTAAAGAAGAACAACAATTAGGATAATATAATTCAATCTACTTCATGGAGAATTAATTAATTTCTTTTGGAGAAACAAAAACAGTATATGTTTTAGTAGAAATAAACTAGAAACAAAGAAAATGTCTGCAGTTCTACATCAGCCTCCAGATCCCAAACACATATTCAATTGTCCATCTCACATTTGCCACAAATGTCTAGAGGTTTTCACCAAGGACTGCTGGAGAGCCCAGAAGTCAGTATAGAAGGGTGTAAACCTACAAGGTTTTTAATATGGATTTATCTCATAACGTAACATCTTCTGAACTTGTCATATGTATTTATTTTCTTACACTCTGTATCATTGTATTATTTTTTCATATTAATCAAATTATATAAAAATACCAATACTTTTCTTCTTTCCAAAACCTCAGCATCTGTGACACCTGTAGTCATATTTGTATCATTGGTAAACACCTGTTGACAAATTTCTGCTTTAAAGAGATTTTACCTTGCAAGTGCACAAGCCCCTGGGCTTGCATGACCTATCATCAGCATGCACTGTGTGTGCTACAGCCATATAGAAGGGACAGAGCCTGTTTGGGAGCTCTTCATCTGTAAATCAGTAGAATACAGAAAGCTAGTGCAGATGAGTAGTTAGTCAACATAGGCACCAGGCATTAGTTCACTAACCACTGTGTAGGAAGTCATGCACTTGCTACTAAAAGGAGAAAAACATGAATGATACAATATTCAAATCAAGGAATTTGTACCAATGATTGTATTATTGATTACATAGTGATTTAGTAAAAAATAGTATAACACACTGATTTCTAACAGTACACAAAAGTGGAAAAAATTTGAAATTCTATAGAGTTCCCAGAAAAATTATTTTTATCTGAGCCTCCTGTGTAGCCCAATACACAGTATTGGAGAAAATTAAATCAGCATGTCAAGTAGAAAAGGGACTCTGCCTCAAAGTACAAGGAGCATGCTGTGAACAAGGATGTCACTCAGGTGTGAACTTCAGGTTTGTGTCCAGGAGGAACTGGGCTGGGGAGAAACAGAAAGCAAGTAGACTAAATGGGACTACTGGAAAATTCATGCCCATTGTGAAATAAACACCAACCTCCCTGATTCTGACCACCATCCCTGTGATTACATCCTCCAGTGGGAGGTGGGATGGGTCCAGGTCTGAAGGCGTGTGGTCTGGAGACAGGACCATCCCCTTCCTGGAGCAGTAGCCGGGTGAATGGGGAACAGCAGGAGAGTCTATGTGGTGTCAGGTCACCTCAGTTCTCCACAAACTGGTCCTGTGATCCTGGAATGGAAAACTTTGAATTCTACATGGTTTCCCATGAGTGAAAATTTTTCATGTTCATGGTGTTAAGCACCTCAAGATTATGAACATATTCCAACATAGAAATGTTAAGAAATAATTATAATGTGAATTATTATTCATGATTTAAATTGTTAAGTGTTGATACAATGGCAAAATAATGTTGAAATTGTATTTATGGAAGAGGACAAAAGTAACTTATTAATTAGCTAAAGAGAGAATTAAAGAACACACTGTCAAACAGTTGGTTACAGAGGAGAGGAGGTGGGCAACCCTGGAAGTGCTCTGCATGGGAGTCTCAGGAGATCAGGGGAGGCCTGATGGGGAGCTGAGGACAAGCCCTACAGGTCAGGCCCAGACCCTGGGCTGCAGACCTCCACACCTGCACTGGGAGATGTACTCTGATCAGAAATGAGTAAACATATCAGAAAACCAAGAGTGAGCTTTCCTCTGCAGGGAAGCAATGGCCAAATAAAAGAAAACACCATGCACACCAGTATGTAATGCAATTCTATTGATTACATTTTTGCTTCTCACCTTTTATCTCTTTACCTTCCTAGACAACCAGAATTTCACAGCAATGCCAAACTGACACAGTTACTACATAATCACATAGAGTATAAAGTGTTCACCAGAGATGTGAAATATGGCAAAACATATGATAACCAGTCATTCACAGTATAATAGAGAATGAAAAAAATATGTCCACAAGTAGATGTGTTGACTAAAATATTTCTGGCATATGCATATAATGGTATGTCATTCATCCTTAAGGAATGAACAAATGGTATATGCTACAAGGTGGATGAATCTCAATGATGTTAGGCTAACTTCAGTCAGAATAGAGACCATACACTGAGTGATTTTATTTTTATAAAATTTCAAAAATATGTACATTCAAATATACAGAATATCTGTAGTGTTTTCTAGTGACTGATATTAGGGATAATGTGGGCAATGTGTATAATGGATTAAGGGGTTAATTTGAAGTAAAAATTAAAAAGTAGGGGAGTGAGTGACAGTTGCTCACCACCCTAAGTGTTAACTGATCGCCATAAACACCCCTCAATCACACTGAGGTGAAGGAGGGCAGAGATGAAAATACACACAGTGAGCACCATCAGTCTCTCCTCAGTGTCAATAGTTTCTCCATAACGACTTAGGGCGATGCCCAGCAGAAGAGTTCCTATGTATCATCCACTGTCCATGCTGGCAAGTGACCAGGTCCTCTATCCTGGGCTCAGGAGGGCTGCTGCCTGGTGGTGTGCTCAGGCCCCCTGCTGTCTCTGCAGGCTGATCTCTGGGCTCCAGGGGCCCTGCTTCCACTGGCCAGGCACCAGGTTCACATAAAGCAGTGGTGACTGAGCTCCCCACATCCCACATGTCATTGTGCTGACTGCACAGATTCACCAAGGCTGCACACACATTGGATGGGAAAAGCCAAGGACAGATGGGGTTCTGTTCACAAACGGAGAATAGGAAACACTCAGGAGGGAGTACTTGGCAGAGTAGAGTCCAAATACATCTGAAGCCTCATTTTTATTCACTCAGCAAATTGCAATCCCATCCTTCATTTATCGCTAGTCCAGGGAGTGAAGTGTTAATTATGCAAAAGTAACAGGCACGGAGAAGTCTTGTGAAAACTGTAGTATTTGCCATGATTTCTAGTGCTTCAATAGTAATATGCATGGAGTGTGTGAGAGGTCTGCACAGTGTTTGCAAGTACTGCATGTGATAGTTCTTCATCCTGCCACTTATGGGTTTGAAATTATTTTTTTCAAATTAATTTTTCTTACTATACTCAGAACTTGTCATATATATTTACTTTTTATGTATTTTATTATTGTATTTGTCTTCTAATAGTAATACAATTATTTTAAAATTATATTAATTTACAAAACCTGAAGATCTGAAATATTTGTGGCCCTATTTGTATCCTCAGTAATACTTGTTGAGCAAGCACTGATCTAAATAGACTTACATTGCAACTTCACAGGGGCCCAAGGCTTGAATGACCTCATGGTAGCCTACTCTGTATGCTACAAAAAATGCAGAAAGGGCAGAACGTGCTTAGTAGCTCTTCATCTGTAAATCAGTAGAATGAAGAAGCCAATCTAGGTGAGTTGTCAACAATGCCACCACGCATTATTAGTTCATTAACCACTGTGCAGTTTAAGGTCTGGAATAGTAATGCCACCAGCTTCACTTGTTAAGGATTACTTTGACTATTCTGGGTCTCTTATTTTTCCAAATGAATTTCATGACTGCCTTTTCTATTTCTGAGAGGAAAGTCATTGGTATTTTGATTGGGATTGCATTGAATATGTATACTGCTTTTGGTAGTATGATCATTTTGACAATATTAATTCTGCCTATCTAAGAACAAGGTAGAGTTTTCCATATTCTAAGGTCTTCTTCAAATTCTTTCTTTAATGTTCTGTAGTTTTTACTGTACAGATGTTTCACCTCTTTCATTAAGTAGATTCTCAAGTATTTTATTATTTTTTGAGGCTATCATAAATGGGGTGGTTTTCCTAGTTTCTCTTTCTGAGGATTTGTCATTGATCTACAGAATGTCTTGGATTTATGAGTGTTGATTTTATATCCTGCTACTTTACTGAATTTATTTATTAGTTTTAGAAAATTTCTGGTGGAATTTTTTGGGTCTACTAGGTATAGAATCATATATCATTGGCAAATAGTGCTAGTTTGAGTTCTTCTTTTCCTATCTGTATGGCTTCATTTCTTTTGTCTGTCTAATTGCTCTGGCTAGATTTTCAAGAACTATGTTGGATATAAGTGGTGAAAGAGGGCATCCCTGTCTTGTTCCAGTTTTTAGAGGAAGTGCTTTCAATTTTTTTTCCATTTAGAATGATGTTGGCCTAGGGCTTAACATAGATAGGTTTTACAATGCTGAGATATGTTCCTGTTATCCCTAGTTTTTCTAGTGTTTTGAACATGAAGAGGTGCTGTATGTTGTTAAATGTTTACTCTGCATCAATTGAGATGATCACATGGTTTTTATCTTTGAGCCTATTGATGTGATGATTACATTTATTGATTTCCATATGTCAAACCAACCTTGCATCCTTGGGATGAACCCTACTTGATCTTGGTGTACTATCTTTTTAATAGTTTTTGTATTCAACTTGCCAGAATTTTATTGAGAATTTTTGCATCTATATTCATTAGTGACATTTATCTGAAGTTTTCTTTCTTTGGTATATCTTTGTCTGGTTTTGGAATCCGGGTGATATTAGCGTCATAGAATGAGTTTGAATGTGTTCCCTTTTTTCTATTTCATTAAATACTTTGAGGAGTATTGGTGTTAGTTCTTCTGTAAAGGTCTTGTAGAACTTAGCTGTGTGTCCATCTAGTCCTGGGCTTTTCTTGGTTGGTAGGCTTCTGATGGTGTCCTCTATTTCCTTGCTTAAAATTGATCTGTTTAAATTGTCTATATCATCCTGACTTAGTTTGGGCATAGCATAAGCCTCTAGAAATTTGTGAATGCCTTCAATATTTTCTATTTTATTGGAGTAAAAATTTTCAAAATAATTTCTAATTATCTTCTATAGTTCTATAGTGTCTGTCCTGATATTTTCTTTTTCATCACATATTTTAGTGATTTGAGTTTTCTCTCTCCTCTTTGTCAGCATAGCTAAGGGTCTGTCAATTTTATTATTTTTTCAAAGAACCAATTTTGGTTTTATCAATTTTTTCAATTGTTCAAATTTCATTGATTTCAGCTCTGATTTTAATTATTTACCATCTTCTACTGCTTTGGGGGAGATGATGTGTTCTTCTTTTTCTAGGGCTTTGAGATGTAATGTTAAGTCATTTATTTGTTGACTTTTTCTTATTTGAAGGAATAAACTCCATGCAATAAACTTTCCTCTTAGAACTGCCTTCATAGTGTCCCAGAGATTTCTATATATTGTATCAGTGTTCTCATTTGCTTCTAAGAATTTTTTAATCTCCTCCTTGATATCTTTTGCAACCCATTGTTAATTCAATTGCATATTATTTAGTTTCCAAGTGATGAAATAGCTTTTATTTTATATTTTGTTATTGATTTCTAATTTTATTCTATTATGATCTGATATAATTCAGGGCAGTATCTCTACTTTTTTGTATTTGCTAAGAGTTGCTCTGTGGCATAATATATAATCTATTTTAAAGAAGGAACTATGTGCTTCTGAGAAGAAAGTGTATTCGCTCCTTGATGAATAATATACTCTATATATGTCAATTATGTCTAAGTTATTGATTATATTATTGAATTCTATAGTTTCTTTGTTCAGCTTTTGTTTGAAAGATCTATCCAGTGGTGAAAGAGATGTGTTAGAGTCTCCCAGATTTATTGTGTTGTGGTCTATTTGACTCTTGAACTTGAGAACAGTTTGACTGATAAACACAAATGCTCCATTTTGGGGGGCATATATATTTATAATTGTTATATATTTTTGATGTATGTTCCCCTTAAGCAGTATGAAATGTCCATCTTTATTCCTTTTGATTAACTTTGGCTTGAAGTTATTTTGTTTGAGACAAGGATGGAAATCGCTGCTTGTTTATACAGACCATGTGAATAATACATTTTACCTCAAACTTTCATTTTCAGTCTGTGGATGTCTTTTCCTATGAGATGAGTCTCTTGAAGGAAACATATTATTGGGTCTTATTTTTAATCTAATCTACCAGTCTAAGACTTTTTATTGGTGAGCTTAGGCCATTAATATTCAGAGTTATTAGTGAGACATGATTTGTATTTCTGGTCAATCTTATTTATTTAAATTGACTTGGTTTCTCCTTTGGTTTGTGTTTCCTTTATTATAGTTCTTCCCTTTGCAGATTTTTATTGTTGTTTTTTATTTCCTCCTTGTAGAATATTCTGCCAAGAATTTTCTATAGGGCAGGCTTTCTTGGTGTAAATTCTTTTATCTTTTGTTTATCATGGAAAGTTTCTATTTTGTCATAAAATATGAAGCTTAATTTTGCTGGCTATAAGATTCTTGATTGGCATCCATTATCTTTTAGAACTTGGTATGTGTGTTGTTCCAGGATCTCCACCCACTCCAGCGCTCTGGAGAGAGAGAGGCACCCCATGCTAGGTTTCTTTTTTACCAAAGTGTGGCTCCACAGCCCTACATCAGGGTACATATAGGCTTGAGGGTGCCATCACCATGAAACTGGAATATCACTGCTTCTATCAAGGGACAACAATAAGGACCTGGTAAGATATCACCAAGGTCCCTGTGGTCCTGGTTACACCAGAGTTATCTCTACTAGGGTTGGTAGCAGTTATCCTGTTGCTGAGGTGACAGGGAGTCTTGCATGGGTTTACCTATCTCTTGTTTCTCCTTCTAACAACAAACTTCTTATGATTACCCTCTCATTAGTCATATAATCTAATACCTCCATACTCTCACATCCTACCTCATAAACATCTCAGCCAAACCCCCAGCCCCCCCTTCTACAATTAGAAACTTCAAATCATTACATAAACCTATTGACTCTATGGTATAAGATAACCAAACTCATTTATGATTATAGTGACAAAAGTGTAAATGTAAAAATGGAAGCTAACTGATCTATGGCTGCATGTTGGGTACAGTGAATGCTGTGATATTGATCTCCCCCTTAAAGGTGAGGTATTGGTAACCTATAGAGACATTATAAGACAATAGGGCAGAAACTGTAATACATCGGATCTACGCTGCAAGAGAGGAAGTCACATAGACATCATGAAAACACAAGGGAGGAAAGTGCCCCAACAAACCAAGATACTACAATAATAGAATCCATAGATAGCACCATAGATGATGTATCAGAGAAGGAGTTTGGAATATACATAACTAAAATGATCTGGGAATTAAAGAACAACTTAAGTGAGCAGTTACAGGCAAAAATTGATCACTCCAACAAAGAGATAAGAGAGAAAATACATGCAACCATCAATCACACCAACAAAGAGATAAGAGAGCAAATACAGGTAGCAAGAGATTACTTCAAGAAAGAGATAGAGATTCTGAAAAACAAACAAACAAACAGAAAGTTTTGAAATGAAAGCAACAATAAGCCAAATAAAAAACACAATAGAGAGCATCAACAACAGACTAGATCACTTGGAAGACAGAACCTCAGAAAATAAAGAAAAAATATACAATCTTGAAAATTGGCCTCACAGTGAAGATGGTAAAAAAAAAACCATGAACAGAATACTCAAGAATTATGAGATACCATCAAAAGACCAAATTTAAGATTTATTGAGAGAGAGGAAGGTTCAGAGATTCAAATCAAAGGAATGCACAATCTCTTCAAAGAAATAATAGCAGAAAATTTCCCAAGCATAAAAATGAATTAGAAAATCAAATACAAGAGGCCAAATGTACAAAATTACAATATATCTACACCAAGAAACATTACAATGAAAATGCCCAGCCTACAGAATAAGGATAGAATTTTAGAGGCCACAAGAGAAAAAAAATGAAATTACATATAAGGAAGACCAATTCAGATCACAGCAGATTTTTCAACCCAGATCCTCAAAGGCAGGATATCCTGGAACAACATATTATCAGTTTTTAACTTGATTTAGTTTCTCCTTTGATTGGCATTTTCTTTAGTGTATTTCTGCCCTATGCTGGTTTTCACTTTTTTTATTTCATCCTCATGGTATATTTTGCTGAGAATATTCTGTAGTGCAGGCTTTCTAGTTGTGTATTATTTTAACTTTTGTTTATCATGGCAGTTTTTATTTTATCTTCACATCTGAAGCTTAATTGTTTTGGATATAAGATTCTTGCTGGCATCCATTTTCTTTTGGAGTTGGTATATGTTGCTCCAGGAGCTCCTAGCATTGAGGGTGTGGGTTGAGAAATTAAATGAGATCCAAAATAGTTTCCCCATAGGTAATCTCATAATTTTCTCTTGCGGCTATTAAAATTTTATCCTAATTCTCTGTGTTAGGCATTTGTGCATTCATGTAGGTCTGTTGTAATTTTGTTCGTTTGGGGATCCTGAAAGACTCTTGTATTTTACTTTCCATTTCATTTCTCAGTTTGAGGAAATTTTCTGTATTATTTCACTGAAAAGATCATGCATTCCTTTGACTTGTATATCTGTGCCTTCTTCTATACTGATAAATCTTACATTTTGTTTTTTCATATTGTCCCATAATTCTTGGAATTTTGGTTTGTGGTTTCTTACCATCATCTCTTTGTGGTCAACTTTATTTTCAAGTGCTGCAGTCTGGCTGGGCACAAAATAACTGAGCCGCCATGAGGCACTTGTAGGTTCAAAACAGGAACTCCTTTATTGCCTAAACGCCCATAAATGCCACCCATAGGGCCCTTCCAGGAACACCACCAACCAGAAATCCCTCCCCAGGAACTTCTCCAACCAATGTGAACTCCCCAGACATCCCTGCAAGAACTCCAAAGTAGCGGGTGCCAGAGGCAAACATCAGGGGTCTAATATACAATTGAATACACAGCTTAACATAACCATCATCATCTCAATGGCTCGCTGGCATCACCTCTCAACCACTCCCTTCTCGCAAAAATGCCATGCATCCTTCCAACTCGGCTGTGGCTCTCAGCATTCAAGATTATAGAATTTTCTTTTTTTTTTTTTTTGAATTTTTTAACATATATTTTTTTTAGTTTTCGGCAGACACAACATCTTTGTTTGTATGTGGTGCTAAGGATCGAACCCGGGCCACATGCATGCCAGGCGAGCACGCTACCACTTGAGCCACATCCCCAGCCCAAGAGATTATAGAATTTCTGTTTGATTTCATTTCATAATCTGTCTTTATTGAAGTTATATTTTACCTCCTAAAATTTGCCTCTGATTTCACTCTTTCCATCATACTTTATGTGACAGATCAGCTTAACTACACACATTCTGAACTTCTCTGATATTTCTTCCACTGTTTCGTCAATGGATTCTATTGTTCTAGCATCTTTCTTTCTCTGGGGCACTTTGTTCCCTTGTTTTTTCATGTTGTTCATGTGGCTTCTCATACTGTGGATCTGAGGCCAGCACAGTTTCTACCCTATAGACTTATATTGTCCCCTAAAGTCTTCAATATCTCACCTTTAAGAAGAAGATCAATATTAACAGCACCCAATGCAAACAATATATAGCCTTAAACTTAATAGCTCTTACTAAACATCCACAGTTTTGTCACAATAAACAGAAATGGTGTGATCAATTGTAGTTTAACATATAAATAGTATGTTTGCAAAAGTGTTTACACCTCTTTTGCAGAGAGATTCTGTTTAGGAGACTGTGTGCATGTCATTAATAAGCTTCCTTTTTGATTCAAATCCCCCACTATTTGCTTTTCCTTGGGCTCACCCACTTTTCCAGCTGTCTCAGCCAAGCGTCCTGTACCTCTTGGTTCCTCAGGGTGTAGATGAGAGGGTTCAACAAGGGTGTGACCACAGTGTAGAAGAAGGTGAAAAACTTGCCATTCTCTGAAGCAAAGTTGCTCTTAGGGTCAGTGTACACCATGGCCACTGTCCCATAAAACATGAAGACCACGAGGAGGTGAGAGGAGCAGGTGGAAATGGCTTTCTTCCTTCCTTCCTCTGACTTTATGCTCCTCACAGCCTGAGCTATGCAGCCATAGGAAGCCAGGATCAGCCCCACAGGGACCATGGTGAAGATGACAGCTGTGATGGTCATCTGCCACTCATTGGCAGTGGTGTCTCCACAGGCAAGGCGCATGAGGACAGGCACCTCACACAGAAAGCCATCCAGGAGGTGATGGGGGCAGAAGGGCAACTTGAAGGTGGTGAAAGATTGGAACAGAGACACTATCAGACCAGACAGCCAGGCTAGGAAAACCAGCTTCCAACAGAGTGGACGGTGCATGAGGACAGTGTAGCGCAGGGGCTGGCAGACAGCAATGTAGCGGTCAAAGGCCATCTCCACCAGCAGCACGCCTTCTGTCGCTCCAACACAGAGGAACACACTCAGCTGGATGACACACCCTGTGTAGGTGATGCTCTTGTCTGCCCCCCACAGGTGGGACAACATCTGGGGCACAGAGGCTGTGGTTAAGCAGAGATCCAAGAAGGAAAGATTGCCAAGAAAGAAGTACATGGGGGTGTGGAGATGGGGATCCATGCAGGACAGCAGGACGATGCTGGAGTTGCCGAGGATGGTCACGGAGAACAAGAGGATCACAACCCAGAAGAGCATCCTTTCCAGCTGGGGCCACTCAGAGATCCCGAGCAGGACGAAGCCCACAGGGAAGCTCTGGTTGATCCTCCCTGTGGTTTTTGGCATCGGGGCTCGAACATAATGGTAAGCAAAATTTTGTGTATGAAATTTGGAGAAAGACTCTACTGCCATTTATTTGGAGAGGATAATTGGATGCAATGACTTTCTTATAAATGTCTGTTTAAAGGTGGTTTTGCAACACTTCTTGTAACTGTTCTGTAAAATCTGCAGGCCCTGCATTCCCAGATGAAAACCTTACATGATTACCTTAGAATACTTACACACTCCTTCCAGATTATACACTCAGCCATGCTTATACATGGAATTAAAAGTGGAAAAAGCTTAACTTTCATTTATCTATGTTTTCCTCCAAAAGAAGCAGATATTATTTAGCATTATTTGGTGATATTAATAGAAATGCATGGGCTATAGATTATCCCAGAACCAATAGTCCTGTGCCCCCCGTGTAATCTTCAATACCGTTCTCTGAGTGATTGAAGCAGTACCTGGGCATAGAAGAGATACCAATGTTTAAGGAGTGTAAAGTGGGTTGGGCACCACTTCCTTGGCCTTAAGAAACTTAAATTAAAGAACCAAGCATAGCAACCCCATTACTGTTCTTACCTGATGAATGGCTACAACAACCATTGCCATAGAGGATTCTGTTCCAGAAGAAAGGGGGCGACAGGTTCCTTCCAGAAACAAGTGCTGACATTCCCAGAACTGGTGAAACTGAAATCACTATAACTGCTGTTTGATTCTACCCTATACATGTCCATCATCGTAATCCTCAAAAACCAACTAGGAATAACGTATAAATATCAAGAAATTACCATTCCTGAAAAATAGAGATAGACCGGGTGCAGGGAGCTCAGGTGACTTCAAATCCAGCCTTGGCTATTTCTTGAGGGTTAAGCAACTCAGTGAGTCCCTGTCTCCAAACAAAAAATAAAAAAGAGCTGGGTATGTGGTTCAGTGGTTAAGTGCTCTTGGGTCCAATCCCCAGTACCAAAACAGAGAGAGAGAGAGAGAGAGAGAGAGAGAGAGAGAGAGAGGGAGAGAGAGAGAAATTTTTCTACTTGGCAAGGTGGAAAAGGTTTGGCAGAGGCATTGGTTAAATAAACTAACTAGGTCACAGAACTTAGCACCAGAATACTGTTTTTTTTTTTTGTCTTCCCAGAAATGTAGAAATCTTCCAAAGAAATCAGGAACGTGAGAGGCAGAGGACATAAAACTTGTGTTAGGTGAAAGGGAATTGTAGTTGTTCATTTGGAAATTAGCCTTTGAATGTGGCCAAATAGTGTAAAATCTTATGGAACATTCTAGAAACCTATCACTGTTCTTCAGTAATTGATTCTCATGAGCCAGGTGCTTTGCTCTGATCGGTGGACATACTGCGAACAAGAGATGAAATTCTTGCTTTGGTGCAGCTCAGAAGCCCATGGAGAAAGTAAGTACATTGATGAACAAATAAATCATAAGCGTCCCATTTTTTGAAACAATGTGTTCTACAAAAGCAAACAAGGCTGGCTGTCATAACTGCAGATGGTGGTGAAGGGGGCTAGAAGTGGAGATGGCTGCTGCCATAAGGACTGGAAGCCAAGCACTGAACAGGGCACAGCCTGAGAGCCCAGCAAGGAGGGCAAGGGTGCAGGAGCAGAGGCCACAGGCCTGCAGCTGAACTCGCCCCTCTCCTGGGGTGCCCACCACATCTCAGGACTGACCTGCACTGTGTTATGTTAGGAGTTCCCCCTCCTCCGGGTGCCCCATCCCCTGAGTCTCACGTGACCACTTACTTATGCTGACTCTGGCACTGGACTCTGGCACTGGACTAGAGCTTGCAGGTTAGGCACTGGGATTTGACTTTTGAAATGACTTCAACAGGTTCTGGTTCTTCATACAAAAGGGAAAAGTAAGTTGAGGTCAGTGATATTATGTGTTTACTTTTAAAAAAATGTATTGAATTATATTTGTAAAAGATTATATGCTTTCTTTATAAATGAATTTTGTGAATACTACAAATAAAGATACATTAAAAAGAAGCAATAAAATAAACTGTAATCCCACTGTAACTTCAATATAGAGGTTTGATTTCTTATTTTCATAATACATTTTATTAGATGTGATGTGTAAATATACGTAACTGTTTTTCATAAAGGATGCCAGATATGGATTAGAATCCCAAGTCCAGGAGCATTACAGTTGTGCATGCAGCCTCATGTCTTTAAACTCCTTCATAAGTGTCAATCCTTGAGTGTGATTCAGAGCTTCATACTACTTGACCTTAGTGCCAGACTTTGTGTAATTATTTTAATCATATTTTGGATGTATTTTCTATTCATGTTTTTCTTATCTAAACACTGAGAAAAATATCGGTTTAAATAATTCCTCCATTCTTGCCATGAGTGCATTTTTTATGAGAGCAACCCATCTCTTTCCAAAATCTATAATGACAGAGCTTCCAAGCAGGGATGGGAGATGCCCTCCCCCTGCCCCACGTGCAGGGCTGATTTTTACCTAACTCATCACACCACCAATAAATAACCTCTGTATCTCCTCTCTGTAATTCAGAACTAAGATGGTAAGGCCCTCGTGGGCATGTGATTTACATTTTCATTACAAATCTATTATTTTGTATTCAGGATCATCTGGGAATTCTTCCTCACTAAAATAAAATATTTATGATTCTATTTAAATTTATGTAGTTTATTTTTCTAAAGTTAATAGTACTCATTCCCTGATAATAGGAATTAACCTTTGAGCTTATACCTATATTTAAATATGTTTTAGCTTATTTGATATTTTAGCCTTCATGCTTAGCCTTGGATTATTATATAAACAACACAAATCCCCAATTAAAAGCATTTAATATTGTTTACCATCCTTTCTTCTTCTATGTGATTTTTTTTTCTTTCTTCATTTTTATTGGTATTTCATTCATTGCCTTTTTTATAGTTTAGGTAAATTTTTACCAAGGCATTTGTGTCCTTGTTTTCTAATATCACTTTCTGCACCTAAAGTTTAAATCAATTGGATTTTGAAATGTTGAAAATGAAATGCAAATGCAATTCCTAACTTATTAAATATTCAGAGTACTTCACTGAGACCCCTCTTTCATCTCACTGAAACAATGGCCATTTTGCACTGATATTTTCCAAAAGCCACCATTGTCCAGGTTAAGGCCCCAAACTACCTCATCTGCTGAGGGAGAATCTGCCCTGCTCCTGCCTCCCTCTGGAATTGTCAGATTTGGGCTCAAGAACACCTCAGCTGTTACATCAAGTTATCTTACATAAAGAAACGTGTGCATTTCAATTCTAACTAGGTATAGTTTTACTATGACTGATTGTGATTCTTACGAGCACGTGTAAGGTGAAGAAATGTGTGATAATTAATCACTAGGCTTGCTTGACAGTGATGCTTCACTTAATAATCCTCCACCTTGCTTCACACCTCTCAATATGAGGTGTTTTAAGTTCATTGCTGTGGTGTGGAAATGAAAATGTGCTAAGAGATTTCTGCAACAGTAGTGAAAACAGGTGTGTGTGAGTGTGTGTGTGTGTGTGTGTGTGTGCCTGTGTGTGTGTGTGTGTGTGCTGTAGCATGAAAAATCTACAACACAAACATGATATTCTTGAGGTTGATAATTTGTGTGTTTTTAATATATTCTGCTCCACAGTTGCACATAGCTTCAATCCCCTTCAAGTCTGAGACCTGTTATGCCTTCTGAGCCTTTTCTAGTTTTATTTATTCTATTGTCATATCTACTTTCTATCTCACAAAATCAGCAGCTTACCAGTGAGGAAGCAGGTCAGCAACAGAGCTGGGCAAAGCAGGGTCCAGACCAGGCATCACCTGCAGACCTACCTGTCTTGAGACTTCTCTCAGCCCTGAATATCTCTGTGTTTAAATACAAGGAGGGCACAGACAGTAGCAGTTGGGAAGTAAAAGGGCAACAACTTTTTTTTCCATAAATAAAGAAAGTGATTAGAAGAAACTGTCTCTAGGGCATTGTTCCTCACAGTAATTAGTGGCCAGTCCCAAGATGTGGCAAGTTGAAAGAATGAAAATAAAATAAAATGAATTAAATGTTTCCCTTGTCTTCAGTGAATAAATTCCCTACTTCTTCAACTGTTATCACTTGACTGTTTAAATTCATTGCCATGAACACTGATCAATTGGTTTAGTGATTATATCTTCTAAAGGTTGCAGGAGGGCATGGTTTATTACTCATGACATCAGGTTCACTGAGTGCCTGCTGCAACCCACCCTGCAAAACCTGTGAAGACAAAACAGAGACAGGAGAAAGCCAAAAAAGGCCAAACAGCTCTGTTGCCTGTCTGACCTTAATTGCAAGTATTATTCCAAAACTAAAAACAGAGATATTGGACAATTCAAAGAAAAGTTACATCAGACAGAATCACATTTTAATATGAGGGTTGGGATGCTTAATGACAAAGTAGAAGATGAAGACAAAGAGGTTCATCCCAGACAACCTAAGCAGACAATTAAATTTATTTTTAGATATCTTTTGAAACCATTAAAATATATTGACTTCTTGATTTGTTTTGTAGCAATTTTGCTATTACTCTGTAGAGATGATACTTGTTTTGTGTATTTATTTTGTATCCTTATTTCTTTTGAATTTGTTTATTATTTCTAACAGTTTTTGGTGGAGTTCATCAATTATCCTGGGAATCATCCATAACATAGCAGGTGTAGCAGGCACAAACTCATCTCAAAAAAATATTCTGAATATAGACCTTGATGGCTTGGAATAAAAACATTCTTCTTTTAAGTTTAAGATACTTCAGTGTAGGAAACATCATAATCAAATGTAAAAAAGTTGAAGGAAATGTGAGAAGAAAGTCAACAACAGCATGATTGTGGGAGACCAACCTTGTATGTGACTGAGTCACTTTCTGGCTGAGTGATTGAGGCATTTGGCAGCAGCCATGCCAGACTGCCCTGCCCTTTGTGGGTTCCAGGGACATTGTCTTGCTACAGCCCCATGGGTGGAGCTATGCTCACCTGTTCCTTTGTAATATAACCCCTTGCCCTGTTTAGGATAGAGTGTTCCATGGAAATGCCTTTGTGTGTCCCCTTATCTTACTGTGCCCTTGGGTGTGGCCTACCAGGTGTCAGTCAACCTGCTGACAGTGGGCATCATGAAGCTAGACTCAGCCCTCTGAAACCTGACCCCTTGCCTCATTTGAATAGCTTCTTCTCAATAAAAGTGCTCAGAGCATTCTCTCTCTCTCTCTCTCTCTCTCTCTCTCTCTCTCTCTCTCTCTCTCGTTCTAAGGACCCTTAAAGTCAGAGGAGCTGTCACAGTGACCCCAATGAAAAAGGTATTTGTATCTCTTGTGTGGTTATTTTGAACAGCCCAGTTAGCCCAGTTCCCCTGGAGTGACCCATGAGTGTTTTGGTCATGAACAAAACCCAGCAATTGGAGTCCCTGGGTGGACAAAAAGATCTAAGTGCTTAAGCACCTGGGGAAAAAGCCTCACATGATAGAAAATTAGAATCAGAATTGATGATAAAAGTAATTTTCTTTAAAGAAAAATGTAATATTTGGTGATGCTATTGTGAAAGAGAACTCAAATATTATGTATGAGGTATCCAAGGAGAAATATAAAACAAAAATTGAAGCTAACATTGTAAGTCAGCAAACTTGGAGTTTCAAATAAAAGAGAAAAAATAAAATTATGTCAAGAATAACTTAAAATGTAGAAACTGCTGCAGATGTTTAATAATTTGAAAAAGACTACTTAAAATCTTGAGTTAAATAAGACAAAATTCAAAATATTAAAAGAGAAATAATTAATTTGGAAGACAAAAAAATAAGAAAAAATATAATTAATAAATTTGAAAATATAAATGAATAGAAAGAGAAATTCAAACAAAAGTATAATTCAAAATTCTAAACCACATTGCTTGCCTCAGGATACACCAACAGGCCACAGTTTGTGTGCTCACATTAGAATTCTTTGTAGTAAACCATGCCAAACTGAATGAAATTCTTACTGAATCTTGGTTTGGATTTCATTGAGATTTTGGACAGTTAGAAGATGTCTATCACTCTTTGGCTTTGGATCCTGCCAGAGGTCCTGGGGCACAAGAACAGCTCCCCTAGGTGCTATGGACATACTGCCACTGGTATTCTTGAGACAGGGTCTTGCTAAGTTGCTCAGGTCCATGCTTAGTTACCCAGGTTTTCCATGAACTTGTGATCCTCCTGCCTCAGCCTCACACTGAAATTACAGGTACGTGCCAACCTGCCCAGCCTTTCCCCCATTTTCAAGTGGAACAGTCTCTGGAACAAGCAGGTAAAGGAAGCTGTGGAAACACAAATGCAAAGAGAGTAGTTCTCAGGGAAATTATAAAGCTGCCTGTCAGCATTTGCCTAACTTTACTGTTAAGATATATGATTAGATGAAGGTCTTCAAATCTGCGCTTTACAAGTTACACTGCCTACCCTGGTATCACTTAATTAAGACCCATGAAAGTTTTAATATAATAATTTTGTGATTTACACTATTATTTCTATTCAACCTTCATAAAATGACATTAGGTTGAACTGTAGAAAAAGAGAAAGCAGTAACATATTTAAGACTTACTCCA
The DNA here is from genome assembly GCF_048772815.1 of Callospermophilus lateralis. Lineage (NCBI taxonomy): Eukaryota > Metazoa > Chordata > Mammalia > Rodentia > Sciuridae > Callospermophilus > Callospermophilus lateralis. The sequence goes on along the minus strand of NC_135309.1, from coordinate 10,725,249 downwards.
CATATGAGACTACCTGCTGAGCTATGAAACAGCATCCACATTTTAGCAGTAATACATTTTATCTCAGGCACAAATATAAATAATAAAGACCATTCTGAGTAAAAGGTATTTTTCTCTGTGTCCCTCTGCATGTGAGAGGGTACAAATGTATAAATTCAAATGGAAACTCTTGGGAGAGCAGCCAGGAGGTCTCTTGAGGACTCAGAAACTTGACACAGAAACCACTGACCATACCTGGGGTGCATGGTGGACATGACTCTGAGCATGCTCAGGGATATGCATGGAGCAGATGGGCTGCTGTTGGCTGCCAGGATCAGTATGGCTCCAGCCTCTGCTGAGAAAACCCTGTTTTCACACTGTGCTTGCTGTAGATTAGAGACTTAATGCATCCCTCTAAAGAAAAAGCCCACAGGACAACTGGATTTGCTCCAGCCCTGAGCACAGGCCTCCCACCTCCACAGAGGCCATTGTGCCTAGGAGGGGCAGGCCCCAAACTCACTTGCCCCTCACTCTGAAGAATGTTTGATGAGTGTTGTGTTCATGAGAAGTCTGCAGCTGGCTCTGCCCTGAGCAATGCTGCTGGCCTCTCTGAGGTCCTGAGGATGGGAGGAAAAACAATTCCAATAGTCCAGGGACAGTCCAAGGCCAAGAAGGACAGGATTCCATGGAAGGTCATAGAGCTCCTCTCCCTCCATGGTGAGCACTATGACTCCCGGACCCCTCTGGGGAACCAAGAAGCAGATTCCTCTTCTTCATTATTCTTAACTTTCTTTCCTGATTTCCTAATCATTCCTTCTCATAAATATAAAAACAGAGGAGTCCTTTTTACCTGGGATACCTCACTTGTGGAACACTGCTGATGGATTGAAGAGAAGGTATCTATCTACATCATTCTTTCTCCATTAAACTTCTTTCTAGGCATCTGACTTAGTATTCTTTTATAATGCTTTTTGCATTTTGTACTTTCTTCCTAGACATAGGGAAGGTTATACTAGAAATGATAGATAACCTGTGAAAGCTAGACTGATCATCAGTACACCTGAGATTGTTCTTATTTTAGAAACTACATTGCTCTGATGACCAATGCCAGGTCCTGCTCACTATGTCTCACATGAAATGTCCATAAAGGAGTGGAGGCTGCTGGCCTTGGCCCAGGGTCTGCTGAAGATCATGAATGAGACAAGGAGACGATGCTCACGGGTCATTCTGTGACAGTCCTTCATTAGCTTTCCCTCTGTGGCTCATCATAATCAGAGTTCCTTCCCTGTGCTGGGCTCTGGAGCTTAGTTTGGTCTGTACCAATACAAGTACAAAAGGTTAAAGATTCCTTTGTAACTTTTGAATTTTCAGGAATGTAGGATCACCCTTTAGCTATACAATGGTGACCAAGTCAAATACTGAATCCTGTTCCTGGACATTTCCCTTCTTTTCATTGTCCATGGGACTCAAAGTCAAATAAGGTGTATAGACATAATAAGTAATGTTGTCTCTACTGCAGATGAAGTCACTTACATTGTATTCTTTTCCTAGCCTCGGAGTCCCCTGGGACCGTACAGTAACATGCCTGCTTTTTGGGTCTTTCAATCTCACAGACCTAGTGGCCTAAAGACCAAGGTTGCCATCATTCCTATGGCTATAGATACATGGTCTTTGTTCTCTCTTTTTCTGGATAAACACAGATTTATTTTCTTCCTTATTTTTTCTTTAGGACGGGCACAAGGTTGGGGATGAGTAGTTAAAGACAATATGGAAAATGGCAGCACAATGTGGGGTCAAATGAATGGAGTTCTGCATACAAGGCATATGTTAAGGGCATCTGAGTGGCAAACCATCCCCCATGCAAGGCGTGTGAACGGCAAACCTCTTAACCCATAGGCACAGACCTGGGCACAAGGCATGAGGCCCTGTGTTGCAGTCCCTGTTCTTACTCCAAGGCCTGCTCCTCAATTGGTCACTGCAAAGACAGTTGGCCAAAAATTGTATTGGTGGTGGCATGTAATCTGCTTGGCTACTGCCTGAGTATATATACATGGTAACTGCAAATAAAATCAGACCTGTTTCCTTATTGGTCTCTGGAGGTCTTCAATAGTGACTCCACAGCCACATTCTCCTCTACCCTGTTCTGTGGACCTCCTCACTGGAGAAGAGAGCGACCACAAAGTACAAGAAAAGAAGATTACATAATAATTGCTTTAATCAGAATATAGACTAACATTCTCAATAAAACCTAGCAAAAAAGTCCAGCAACACATCAGATGGATTATAGACCATATTCATGTGTACTTTCTCCCAGGATGCAAAGAAGCCCCTATAGAAGATCACCATCAAATCCCACATTGTGTTAAAAGAGTGAAGGGAAAAACATCTATCAGTGGACATGGATTTTTTAAATTCTGGTGTAAATATATAATGGACTCTTATCCATTGACTTAAAGAAATAAAATAGTGGTAAATGCTACAATGTGGACTAATTTTGAAAACACCAGGAATAGTTAAGACATAAAAACAACACATATTGAATTATTCTAGTCAAACAAAAAGTCTAGGACATATAAATTAAAAACTGGGGATTATACACAGTGGTTTCCAGTGACTGTAATTAATGATAAGCAGATATAGTGTGTGTAATATATTAGATGGTTCATTTGAAGAAATAGAAATATTTGGTAACAAGATATAGTTGGATGTTGTGCAATTTTGAAATATAGTATATAACACTGAATTGACAACCATAGACTGTTACCAATGTTAACTTTATATCGTGTGGATTTCATCTCAAGGATAAGAAATGATGCTGCTGACCTGGAGATACTGTTAGAGGTTTCCCACTTACAGGTGGGTGGGTGAGAGAGAGTTACCCACCACCCTTAATGTTAACTGATCCCTTGTAAACACCCCTCACTCCCACTAAGGGCAGAGACTAAAACTCACAGTGAGCACCATCAGTCTCTCCTCAGTGTTACTTGATTTCCAATAATGACTTAGGGCTATGCTCAGCAGAGGAGTTCCACTGTGATATCCACTGTCCACCCTGGCACATGGCCAGGTCCTCTCTCTTGGGCTCAGGAGGGCTGCTGCCTGGTGGTGTGCTCAGGCCTCCTGCTGTCTCTGTAGGCTGAGCTCTGGGCTCCCCGGGGCCCTGCTCCCACTGGCCAGGCACCAGGTTCACATAAAGCAGAGATGACTGAGCTCCCCAAATCCCACATGGTACAGAGCTGGCTGGACTGACCCATCTGGCTGCAGACACAGTGGATGGGAGATGCCAAGGAGAGACAGAGCTCTTCTCCCAGGTCAAAAATGGGCAAAACTCAGGAGTGAGTACTTGGCAATTAGAGTTCAAACTCATCTGAGCCTCATTTTGATGCTGCTCAGCAAATTTTCATCTCATTCATATTGTGAGGTATCCCAGGAAATGCTTGGTTAATTGTGCAAGAATAACAGGCACAGAGAAGTCTTGTAAACAGTGTAGTATTTGCTATATTTTCTACTGCTATATCTATAGAATATAGAATATAAGCTGTCCCCACTTACAAAGGGAAGCACTTGGAGCAGTCTCTCTACATACTTCCGCCGTTAAACATTTTCTAACATTTCCTTATACTTATTTTTTGAACCCTCAAAATATCTGGTCATGGTTTTTTTTCTTTTATTTATGTTTTTTGTGTTTTCAAAGGGATTTTCAATAAGAATTTTTCACCCATTAAAGGAGAATGTAGTTCTGAACACTCTAAAAATATGGAGGTCAAACTATAAAAATTAAAGCCTATTTCTTATTTCTCAAAATCTAGGTTCATAAAGTAATAATATTTTGGAGATCTTCAGAATACTCTGAGGACCTATGAAAGTTAAGTGGTGATTCATATATTTACTCTATTACATCCATAGTCTGAAGTTTTCTAGGAGACTCACCCATGGGAAAATTAAGTTAAATTTAGAGAAGTTTTCAAGTTGTAGTTAAACCACATAAGCAAAGAAGGACATCAAATAAGTTGATATAATGCAAAATACTTACTAGAGAAATTACTAAATTCTGTTGCAAAAACAAAAACAGTAAATGGATTAGTATAAAAAAGGTGAAACAAAGAAAATATCTCAAGTGGTTCTATGTCAGCTTTCAAATCCTAAAAGATAGTTGATTTTCCAACTAATATTTGTCACAAATGGCGGGGGTTGGTCAGCAATCACCCATGAAGTGCCTAGAAGTCAGTATAGAAGTGGGGAAAGCTGTTGGGTTTTTAACATGGAATTATCTCATCACTCATCACATTCTCAATTTGTCATATATATTTACACCTTAGATATTGTATTATTATATTTGTCCTCCAATGGTAACCAATTTTTTTTTAAAATAGCAATATTTTTTATCTTTTCAAATACTCAATGTCTGAAATACCTGTCAACATATTTATGTCCCTAGTAATATTTGTTGGGCGAGTACTGCTTTAAAGACATCTCGATTTGCAAGTGCACTGGACCTCACACCACCCTGCACTGTGTGTGCTACAGCACTGCAGACTGGGCAGAGCCTGCTTGGGAGCTTTTCAGCTGTAAATCAGGGGCATAAAGAAAACCAATCTAAATGAGTAGTCTGAACAATGCCACCCGGTGCTAGGTTATTAACCATTGCACAGGAAGTCATGCACTGCTACTGAAAGGTAAAATGATGGATAATACAAGGTCCCAAATCAAGGAATTTGTACCAATGACTTGGGGTGATGAATATATATTGATTGGCTGAAAGGTTGTATACCATGTTGATTTCTAATACTTAACAAAATTGGAAGAAAAATTAGAGATTATGAAGGTTTCAGAGGAAAGATTCCAGTGGAGTCTCCTTTAAAGCCCAATACCTACTAAAGGGAAAAGGAAATTAATACATCACAGTAAAAAAGTCAGCAGTGAACAAGAGGGTCCCTCAGGATGAATGTCAGGTGTGTGTCAGGAGGAACAGATTCCAGGTAGACTGACCACTTGAACTTCACACTCACCACCAAATTAACAGCAACCTACCTGAATCTGACCACCCCACCTATTGCCCTGGAAGACACACAGACTTCCAGAAGAGCTCAGGCAGAATGAGAAGGAAGGTCTTTTTTCTAAGAACATGTGTGGTTAACCTGGCAAGGCACTGAGGAGGATCATGGTTTTCAGAGGGCTGAAAAGATGAAGATGCAGGTAACTCAGGAGTGAACTGATCTGAACTGCTGAAGAAGTGTTGAAACTATGAGCAAAACCTTCCTTTTAGGGTTTACAGCCAGTTTCAGTTTGTGGGATTGTGATGTGGATAAGAAATCAATATAATAGAAGGTGTCACCAAGACTAAGGCAAATTATGTGTTGGACAAAAGAAGCTTCAACTTCATGGTGCTGAACATGAAATAAAAATAGAACAAGGTAAAGGTAGAAGTTAGGTCAATGTCAGCTGGGCTGGTACCAGGAGGTTGAAAAGACCTAACCCTGATCAGTTGGGAGAGGAAAGAGCCTCAGTGGGGGCTGGGACTGGTCTGGCTGAGGTCCTGTGGCCATAAGACAGCACCATGCATGTTCTGGGGGAGCAGCAGGGAGAGTGGGGGACTGCAGGCAAGTCTAAGTCCAGTCAGGTAACCTCAGTTTTCACAACACTGGACCTGTGAGCCTGGGTGGGAAAGTGAATTCTTGAGACGCTTTCCAAATGAGACCAATTTTTTCATGTTCATGGAGATATATTCTCCACCATTATGAATAGTTTCCTATATATTAAAAAAGTAGAAAGTAATTATTATATGCATTATTAAGGGTGAATACAATGGCACAATAATGTGGAAATTATATTCATGGAATAAATTAAAGGTAAATACATCTGAGAATATTAAAGAATGCACTGTCAGACAGGTGGTCATGCAGAAGAGGGGAAAACCCCTGGAAATGCTCCACATGGGTGTCTCATTAGGTCAGGGAGGTCTGATGGGGAGCTTAGGACAAGCCCTGTAGGTCACACCCAGACCCTGTTCTTTTTTTCTTCCTTTCTCTTCTCTCTTTATCATCCCAGACAACCAGAATTTCCAGCAAATGGCCAATGTCACCATGGTAACTGAATTTCTCCTCCTGGGCTCTCCTGATGGCTGGGATCTGAGTTTCCTCTATTTCACAGTATTCACAATGACCTACCTGGGCACCTTATTAGGAAACCTTCTCATTGTCACTGTCACCACTGCTGACAAGCACCTGCACACACCCATGTACTTCTTCCTCAGGAACCTGTCCATCTTGGACATGTGTTACATTTCCATCACTGTCCCCAATGCCTGTGTCAACTCTCTCACTGGCAACAGGGCCATTTCAGTGGCTGGCTGTGCAACACAGATCTTCTTGGTCATTTTCTGTGCATGTGTTGAACTTCTGTTTCTCACCATCATGGCCTGGGACTGCTATGTGGCCATCTGCCAGCCCCTGCAGTACCCCCTCATCATGAACCCTCAGATTTGTGTCCGCATGACCTTGGCTTCCCTGCTAAGTGGTCTGCTGTATGCAGGTGTGCACACAGGGAACACATTCCAGCTGTCCTACTGCCAGTCAAACGTGGTCCACCAGTTCTTCTATGATGTCCCCTCTCTGCTGAGGCTCTCCTGCTCTGACACCACCAGCAACATGGTCCTCCTTCTTGTCTCTGCTGTGGCAGTTGGTGGGGGATCCTTTGGTATAATAATCATGTCATATTTTCACATATTTTCTACTGTGCAAAATTTCCCACCAGAGCCCCAGGGAAGGCCTTCTCTACCTGCACCCCTCACATCCTCGTGTTTTCCCTATTCCTTAGTTCTGGCTCAGGTGTGTACCTGAGGTCCTCAGCAACCTCTGACACCCTCCAGGACATGGTTCTCTCTGCCTTCTATACAATGGTTCCTCCCTTCCTGAATCCTCTCATCTACAGTCTCAGGAACAAACAGGTGAAGGATGCTGTGGGGAGAGTAATGGGACACAGTTGTTCTCAGGGAAATGATAAAGATGTGTTATCACAATATTACTTAGTGGAGTCAATGAGATTAAGGGATCTTCCTATGTGGGCTTTACAGGTTACACTGCCTACCCTAAAGTCACCTTATTATAAGCTAGGTTATTTCATAAATTCATTTTTTATGATTTAACATATCATTTCCATGGATCCTTCATGAAATGTATAATTTTATTAATGCATTTAAAATATAAATATAATTCTGTTTTCTGAAATCATTTGTAAATATATACATTACAGTTTCATTATATATAAACAGTACCTGTTTCAGTTGCTTTCACAGAGGAAAGCTTTACAAATAAAACATGGAGATAACACATAGTCAAATAGTCTGCTCTTGCAGAGAGAAATGCACTGTGATACATAATTGTGTCAGTTTAATATGAAAGTCAAATCCTAAAGAAGATTTTACCAGATACTTAGAGATCATCACAATAATGTTTCTCTCCATCTGGAATATGAAAAAGGAAGACACTCTTTGTCCATGAAGTAAACAGAGAGTGATGGTTACCACCCCCTTTGTCCCTCTGTCAAATATGTCCTCTGGGGAAGAGCACCTGCCTTCCTCAGGCACTTCGGCTGCCAGGATTTTAGTATGTCCACGAGTGACCCAGTGTCAGGGAGCTAATTTGGGGGTTGAGTTGAGGTCAGCCTTCTGATTGTTCCTCCCCCAATGTTTACTTCTGTAATGTCTATGGGGATGTGTTCTGCCTGAAATGACCAAAGATGGAATGTAAGTGTCTGACCAAAGAGTGTGTCTTCCGTCGACTCCAAGATTCCCCCCAGTTTCCTGGAATTTGGAAAGCAACCCTGTCTCTGTCTTGTGGCTATCTTTATGTTGTTTCTGCTGTTGTTTTCAGCAGGGTTGAACCCAAGGGGCCAGCCCCAGCCCTTTTTCTGTTTAATCACAGAAAACAGGGTCTGGCTAAGTTGTTCAGGTACATTCTAAGTTGCTGAGGCTGGCTTAGAAATTAAGATTCTCATTCCTCAGAATCCTGAGCCACTGGGATTGCAGGTGTACACCCCTGAGCCCACTTATGGCAACACGTCATCTCACACAGATATTCCTCTCCAAACATTTTAGTGTCCTCCCTGGCATATGTTTTGCTAATCATTAATTATAACTGACATAGGCTCAAAGTCAAGTTACCTAGGAATGCTTATATAACAAAATGAGCCAAATTGCTTATGCAATATCACAATCATTATATTAAATTCCAAATTTTAAAAAACAATTTTGTTCACCAGTACACTATTAGGATAAAAGTGGAGAAAAGCATAAGTGTATTTATTACCAAGAAAAATAAAAAATCTTCAATATGTGTGATTAATTATCTAAGGCATTACTTAAAGTCTGCCAACAAGGGAATACTTGTAATAGGAACCAGAGAAATGCCCAGCACTGGCTGATGCAGGTAATCTTGATCTGCTGTAACATATCCAACCAGAACACAACCTCCACCCACACACTGTGTCCCAGAGCTTCTGGTTCTCACTGCTCCAATGTTCTCTTCTAAAACAGAAGGACCTTCAGGGAACCCAAGATGAATTCTGCCAACTCCATCTTTACATGCATTTTCTCTGCAACAAAACTAACTGAATCACAACCACCAGTCCTATTGAGAGGTGTCCATTTGATACACACCTTTGGGCATTTAATTATGTTTTATATTGAAAGGCTGATGGTAAAGGAGATGAAAAAAGGAAATATTGATATAAGGATACCATGATATCTCACATATAACATCAAATAATGCAAAACCCTCTAAGTGTGTGGATGTGGTATGGAAATTCTGCAGAATTTGGCAAAAGCATTTACTTTGGCTACTAGTTGTGAATCCAGGGAACAATTTTTTATAGTAATATTAATTATGTCAAAGATATATTTTGGTAAGCCAGGTTTTCTGAAATATCATGTCTCCCCTTATAAGGACACTATATTTAGGAGTCCTTGGTAGAGCCTTTTTGTGTGTGTGTTTCTGTTTGTCACTGTTTTGTAGAATCAAAACTATGGAAGACAAAGACTTAGCACAGCCAATAGTTAGAAATCTTTTGAGAGTTTAGCTACCAAAAAGACACAGTAACTTAATTTAAAGAGTGTTTTAAGGTAGTATCCAAGACTGAGAATATTTTGCCAGAAGCAATAGACTTTTCCAAGTTTTATAAAGGCTTTAGAATGTTTATATCAATACTATAGACATATAGCATTTTAAGAAAGAATTTGTTTATATTAATAAAGTTAGATACCAGATTTGGTAAGAATTTTAAAGTGGTCATTTAAAACTAATGCCAAGGAAGGTGTAGTTGTAAAGAGATGGCAGTCCCTTACAGATGGTAAATATTTCACAAAGAGACTAGGAAAGAAACTGAAGGAGTGTAAGGAATATGCAAGACCACACACCTTGCAGACTCAAAGATATATAAGGAAAAATTCCCTTGAGAAGTGTCTTAGGGGCACCCTGCTTGCACAGGGGGCCCAGGAAATTATCTTTCCATGCTCAGCAAGGAAGATATCAGAGACCACCATCGTAGTAATTTCAGGGACCCAACAATGGTGTGATCTGGCAGCAGGCTTGATCATCATTTGTGTGGTACTTGCTCTGCAGGAATGCAGGGTGCTCAAGGTAAAAGGTTCTGGAGGCTTCCACCATCATTTCAAAAAAGTGTCTGAGAAGCCAGGCAAACTATAACAGGGCATGAGGTCCTACAGGCTGCCCCTAACTGGGTAATAAGTGAAGTTGTGAAGGTGAAGCCAAAGTTGGAATAATACCCAGAAATTAACAGATGCAGTACAAAGAACTCTTAGCCAAGAAAAACTGCTATCTGAAAAGATGGTCAAAGCCAAGGAGAGCCCTTGGGCTCTGCAACTGGGAATTTTAAAAAGGCAGGAATTTGCAAGTGAAAAGCCAGCCTCTACCTGAGAGCAAAGCCTGTCCAAGGAAGGGGGCACAACCTTGGAAAGATCTGCAGAGCACTCCTAGGCCAATACCCACCCTGCTGATTTTTTATCTACAAATAACAGGAGAGATGTGCTGTGCCAGGTTTCTGATTCAGTCAGGCTAGGTGGGAACCCATAGCAACCCCCTAGCAGCCACCAATCAGCATGAGACAGGGAAATACCTAGGATGCCAGATGACCCCCAGTAGTTTATGGTGGGGTGTTGGGAAACCATGTAGTTCAGCACATACTCTGAGCTTGGGGCCTCTCAGTGACACCAGTTGCTGTGTGCACAAGCTAGTTTTCAATAAACACCTCTTTGCTGCTTACATCGATCTTGATCTCTGGTGGTCTTTTGGGGGTCCCGAATTCGAGCATAACATAAGCCCTTTGAATTTGCCTTCAGTTTCAGGTGAGAATGTGGACTTGGAATTTGGGGCAGCACTGTAACTGACCCTTGGAGATCGACTAAGTTGATTTTGTGTTGTGAAATGGACATGAGATTAAAGGACCAGCAGTGAATGTTATGGGTAGAATGTGAGGGTGTTTCACAAAAGTTCTGGAGTTGAGGCAGGAAATTTCAAAGGTCAAATAATGGGTGGTGAGAGCTACAAGCTATTTAGTCTATTCTGGTTTGCATAATGTGACTGTGTAGTAGCTTCAGATATGTGGGAACATTGCTGGAGGAGATGGGACACAGAGTTAGCCCTGGAACTATTCATCTTCCTGCATCACCTTTCCCTTTCCCTGTCTTTGCTTCCATGAAGCCATAAATTGAGCAGCTTTCATCTGCTGTGTCCTTCCCCAATGTGCCTTCACCATGGGCACAAAGCCATGGAATTGGCCAATTATGGAATAAAACTCTGAACCCATGAGCTGAAATATGCTTTGGCTCATCATACGTGGTATTTGTTTATTGTGGGTTTTTTGTTTCTTTGTTTTTTTTGTTATGAAGGCATTTTGGTCACCACAATGCAAAGCTGATTGACACAATTATTCAACATCATCATAGAGAATGCAGAATGTGAACCAGAAATATCAAGGATAGCAAAACATATAAGAACCAATAAATCAGTCACATTATGTTAAGAGAAAGAAGAAGGATATGTCCACAAATGGATATGCTGATTAAAATATTTCTGCCATATACATATAATAATGTTACCAGTGTTGACCGGTGACGAGTTCTTGCTTCCCCAATGTTGAAGAATAACACCAGAGAAGCACACCGAGGCAAGGTCAGAGTGGAAAGTAGAAGTTTATTAAAGGACAGCATAAAAGACTTATCCCAGAGGAAGAAGGGGACCCAAGAGATGGAATCCGTTGAAGGGAATTGTGTTCCACTTATTATAGTTTTCAGTGATGGAACGTAGGTGGGAAGGCCCCAGGTGGGCCAAAGAAGTGATCTGGGCAGGAAGGACTTCTGAGTCAGCATCTTCAAGTTTGCTGGGGGCTGTTCATTAACACTTCTTTGGGATGGGCTCTGGTCTTGAGCTTTTCCAGGACTTCATTAACATTCCAAGAGTTGTTTAACTTTTCCCAGAATTCATTCTCAACATGGCCTCCATTTTAGATCTTACTCAATATTAGACCTGATTTACCTAACTACACTGACTACCTAACTTTAAATCTGGCTTCAAGAACAATAAGTCATTCATCCTAAAGGAATAATCAAATGATACATGCTACACGGTAAATCAATTTTGAAAATATTAGGCTAAGTTAAACCAGAAAAAAATAGCATATATTGAATGAGTCTATTTATATGAAGTTTCAGAAATATATAAATTCAAAGATACAGTATATACCTAGTATTTTCCAGTGACAGCAAGCAGGAATAAGGACAGTGTGTGTAATGGATTATGTGGGTCATCTGAACTAATAACAGGACTACAGGACAAGATAGTGTCAAAAGTTGTGCAATTGTGAAGTGTGGTAAATAACATTGAATAGTAACTGTGAACTGTTACAAACGTTAATTTTATGTCATGTGGATTTCATCTCAGAGTAAGAGATTTTGCTGCTGAACTTCAGAGAGTGTTAGATGTTTCCCACTTACATGTTGGGGAGTGTGAGAGTTGCCCACCACCCTCAGTGTTAATTGATCTCCATAAACAGCCCTAACTCACACTGAGGTGGAGGAGGGCAGAGATGAAAACACAAAGAGAAACATCAGTCTCTCCTCAGTTTTACTCGATTTTCAATAATGACTTAGGGTGATGCTCAGCAGAGGAGTTCAACTGTGTCATCCACTTTCCATGCTGGCATGTGGCCATGTCCTCTCTTCTGGGCTCTGGAGGTGTTGCTGCGTGGTGATGTGCTCAGGCCTCCTGCTGTCTCTGCAGGCTGAGCTCTGGGCTGAGCTCTGGGATCCCTGGGAACCTGCTCTCACTGGCCAGGCACCAGGTTCACACAAAGCAGAGATGATTGAGGTTCCCACATCACTCATGGCACTGTGCTGGCTGGACAGATCCATGCTGGCTGCAGACACAGTTGATGGGAGACACCAAGGAGAGACATGGTTTGCTCCCATGTAGAGAACTCAGGAGTGAGTATTTGGCAGAGTTCAAATGCATCTGAACCTCATTTTTATTTTGCTCAGCAATTGCAATATCATCCAGAGAATCATCTAGCCCAGGGAATGAATTAAGAGTTGAATCTGTGTTGAATAGCAGGCACAGACAGGTCTTGTAAACATTGTAGTGTCTGCTAGGATTTCAGGTACTTGAGTAGTAATACCTCTTGAGTGTGATGAGTGTCTGCACAGTGTTTGCACACGTCATGCTGCCTCTTATGGGTTTGAAATTCTTCTTTTCAAATTTCTTTTACTTACCAGAAACTTAGAAAATATACAGAATTATCTGCACAGATTAGAGAGGTGACAAAGAAATATATTCTGATTAAGGAAACATGGAGTCAGAATGCCAAATATTTTGCAGGTGACAGGTAGATAGATGAAAATTCATTGATGCAAATGACATACATTCATAATTTTCAGTAGCTGTGGGAAATAAAAACATGCAACATTCTATGCAGTTTTTATTGAAGCTTTTAAAATTCATCAATCTCAACCTTTTTGAATTCATCAATCTCAGCTTTTACTGATCAGTTATGTCCTCCTTTTTAATAATTTTTTTACATTTTATACTAAAGGCATATCAGGTGTGATGAGGATATGTGTCCAGTGGTAAATATATTAAAAAAGAGTGGTGTAGTCTTTGGAAGCACATTGTGAAGGCCAGGATGTGATAAGTGCCTCTCAGCATTCCTCAGTGACTGATCAACAGTGCTAAACCATAATTGCTAATACAAAAAACTATGATTTAGAAAATGATTAATTCCTGTCACTTACAACCCAAGCAATGCTTTGCATTTTTACTTGTAATCTGTTTCCCATACACTTCCTTATTTTAAGCACTATCAAAAGAAATACCCAAAGGGAAAAATCTTTCAGAGGTGGTCATGCAGGAGAGGAAGTGGGCAACCCTGGAAATGCTCTGCATGGAGTCTCAGGAGGTCAGGGTAGGCCTTATGGGTGTAGCTGAGGACAAGCCCTGCAGGTCACACCCAGACCCTGGGCTGCAGACCTCCACACCTGCACTGGGAGGTACACTCTGTTCAGAAATGAGTAAACATATCAGAAAACCAAGAGTGACCTTTCTTATATTTCAAAATATAAGAAAACATTCTAGAAATGAATATGTAAAGTAATTGTATTAATTATTCTTTGCTTCCTCTCTATTATCTCCTTATCTTCTCAGGAAAATGAGAATTTTCAGTAAATGGCCAATTTCACCAGGGTAACTGAATTTGTCCTTCTCTGTCCTCCTTATGGTTGGAATCTGAGTTTCCTCTATTTTACAGTATTCCCAATGACCTACCTGGGTACCTTGTTAGGAAAACTTCTCATAACCACTCTCACCACTGCTTACCAGAACCTGCAAATGCCTATGTAAGGATAGTATAAGGAGTTAAATCAAAGGACACATACAGGAGGTAAAAGATCACTTCAATAAAAACTTAGAGATTGTAAAAAAAGCAAAAATCCTTGAAATGAAGTAATCGATAGACCTAATTATAATCTCAATAGACAGCATCACCAACAGACTAGACCATTTGGAAGACAGAACCTTGGACAATGAAGACAAAATATATAATCTTGAGTGTAGAGTTGACCATGCAGAGAAGATGGTAAGAAACCATCAACAGGACATCCAGGAATTATGGGATAATATGAAAAGACCAAATGTAAGAGTTATCAGAATAGATGAAGAAGCAGTAATACAAACCAAAGGAATGCACACTCTTTTCAATTATATAGTAGCAGAAATTTTCCCAAACCTAAAGAATGAAATGGAAAATCAAATACAAAAAGCTCACAAAACCCCAAATACACAAAATTACAGCAGATCCTCACCAAGACACATTATAATGAGAATGACTAACACATAGAATAAAGATAAAATCTTAAAGTCCATAAGAGGAAAAAAAAACAAATTACATATAGGGGGAAACCAATTCAAATCTCAATTGATTTCTCAACCCAGACCCTCAAAGCTAAGACATCCTGTAATATAATATATTTCAAGCTCTGAAAATTATTAGATAACAATCAAGAATTTTATTTCCAACAAAATTGGGTTTCAGATTTAAAGATGAAATTAAAACCTTCCATGACAAATAAAAATTAAAAGAATTCACAAATAGAAAGCATAAACTATAGAATATTCTCAACAAAATATTCCATGAGGATGAAGTGAAAATAAAAGTGAAAACCAGTAAAGGGAGGATCTACACTAAAGGAATATTTAACCAAAGGAGAAACTAAGTCAAATTAAAAACCAGAAGTAAGTCAAATGACAGGGAAAACAAATCATCTCAATAATTACCTTGAATCTTAACAGTCTAAACTCAGCAATCAAAAGACATAGAGTGTCAGATTGGATTAAAAAGCAAGAACCAACAATATGCTGTCTTCAAGAGAGTCACCCCATGGGCAAAGACATCCACAGGCTGAAAGTGAAAGGATGGGAAAAACTTATCATCATATGGATTTCAACAAACACCTAGGAGTTTTCATTCTTATCTCAGAAAAAGTAGACTTCAAACCAAAGCTAGTCAGAAGAGACAAAGAAGGATAGTCCATACTTGTCAAGGGAACTTATATTTATAAGTTTTATGTCTTCAGCAAGACATAAAACTTATAAATATTTATGCCCCAAACAATGGAGCATCTACATACATCAAACAAACCCTTCTCAATTTCAAGAATCAAATAGACCATAGCACAATAACACTGGGTGACCTCTCTCACTATTGGACAGATCTTCCAAACAAAAACTAAATAAAGAAACTATAAAACTATATAATACAATCAATAATTTAGACTTAACAGACATATATAGAATATTCCATCCATCAACAGGCAAATATACTTTCTTCTCAGCAACACATGGCTCCTTCTCTAAAATAGACCATATCTTATGCCACAAAGCAACTCTTAGTAAATACAAAACAACAACAATAAGAATAGCAGAGATAATACCCTAAATTCTATCAGATAACAATGGAATTAAATGAGAAATAAATGAAAAAGTAAAAAATTAAAGTTTAACAAATGGAGACTAAGTAATACAAAATTGAATGATGAATGGATACTAGAAGAAATCAAGGATGAAATAAAAAATTCTTAGAGGTAAATGAGAACACTGATATAACATAACAAAATCTCTGGGACACTATGAAGGCAGTATTAAGAGGAAATTTATTGCATTGAGCTCATTCATTAAAAGAATAAAAAGTCAACAAATAAATGACCTAACATTACACCTCAAATCCCTAGAAAAATAAGAACTAATAAACACCAAAAGCAAAGGAAGACAGAAAATAATTAAAATTATAGGTGAAATCAATGAAATCGAAACAAAAGAAACAATTGAAAAATTGACAAAACAAAAAGTTAGTGGTTCCTTGAAAAAAAATAGATAAAACCCTAGCCATGCTAATAAAGAGAAAAGGAGAGAAAATTCAAATTACTAAAATACAAGATGAAGAAGGAAATATCACAACAGACATGTCTGAAATACAGAAGAGAATTAGAAACTATTTTGAAAATTTATAATCCAATAAAATAGAAAATATAGAAGAAATCAACAAATTTCTAGAGACATATGACCTACCCAAACTGAAGGAGGAAGTCACACACAATATAAAGAGATCAATTTCAAGTAATGAAATAGAAAATGTCATCAAAAACCTACCAACCTAGAAAAGCCCAGGACTAGAGAGATTCTTAGCTGAATTCTACAAGACCTTCAAAGAAGAATTAATACCAATACTCCTCAAATTATTTTATGAAATAGAAATAGAGGGAACACTTCCAAACTCATTCTATGAGGCCAATATCACCCTGATTCCAAAATCAGACAAAAACACACCAAGGAAAGAAAACTTTAGAACAATATCTCTAATAACATATATGTAAAAATTCTCAATAAAATTCTGGCAAATCAAATAAAAAATATATTAAAAAGATAGTGCACCACGATGAAATGGGGTTTGTCCCAGGAATACAAAATTGGTTCAACATTTGGGAATCAATAAATGTAATCCATCATATCAATATGATCATCTCAATAGATGTAGAAAAAGAATTTGATAAATGATAGCACCCCTTCATGTTCAAAACTCAAGAGATTTCTAACTATTGCCTGTGCTAAGTCTTTGTCTTCCATAGTTTTGATTCTACAAAACAGTGACAAACAGAAACACACACACAAAAAGGCTCTACCAAGGACTCCTAAGTATAGTGTCCTTATAAGGGGAGACCTGATATTTCAAAAAATCTGGCTTACCAAAATATAACTTTGACATAATTAATATTACTATAAAAAATTGTTCCCTGGATTCACAACTAGTACCCAAAGTAAATGCTTTTGCCAAATTCTGCAGAATTTCCATACCACATCCACACACTTAGAGGGTTTTGCATTATTTGATGTAATATGTGAGATATCATGGTATCCTTATATCAATATTTCCTTTTTTCGTCTCCTTTACCATCAGCCTTTCAATATAAAACATAGTTAAATGTCTAAAAGTGTGTTTCAAATGGACACTTCTCAATAGGACTGGTGGTTGCAATTCAATATCTTTCCAATTTTATCCATTAAATTTAAACTTCATTTACATGGCCACCTCAACTCATGAAAAACTCATGAATTAAGATTCAGTAAGCTTTTGTTGTAGAGGAAATGTGTGTAAAGGTGGAGTTCGCATATATAATTGTGTGTAGAATTCATCTGGGGTACTCCTTTTACTCTAGCAGGGAACATTGGAGCATTGAGGACCTGAAGATATGGACACAGTGTGTGGACGGAGCTTGTGTGGATCATGTTACAGCAGATCAAGGCTTTCTACATCAGCCAGTGCTGGGGTGCTCAATGGTTTCCATTACAAGTACTCCCTTGTCTGCACAAATTAAGAAATGCTTTAGATAATTAATTGCACTTATTTAAGCTTTTTTTAATTTTATTTAGTAATAAATGCATTAACACTTTTCTCCACTTTTTTCCTACTAGTGTACTTGTAAACAAAATTGTTTTTTTAAAATTTGGAATTTAATATAATGATTGTGATATTACATAAGAAATTTGGCTCATTTTGAATATAAGCATTCCTAGGTAACTTGACATTGATCCTATGTCAGTTATAATTAATGGTTAGCAAAGCATATTCCAGGGAAGACACTAAAATGATTGGAGAGGAATATCTGTGTGAGATGATGTGTTGCCACAAGTGGGCTCAGGGGTGTACATCTGCAATCCCAGTGGCTCAGGACTCTGAGGAATGAGAATCTCAGTCAACTTAGAATGTACCTGAACAACTTAGCCAGACCCTGTTTTCTGTGATTAAATAGAAAAAAAAAAGGGCTGGGGCTGGGCCCTTGGGTTCAACCCTGTTGAAAACAATAGCAACAACAACTTTAAGACGGCCACAAGACAGATACAGGGTTGCTTTCCAAATTCCAGGAAACTGGGGGGAATTTTGGAGTCCAAAGAAGACACACTCTAGGTCAGACACTTAAACATTCCGTCTTTGGTCATTATCAGGCATGACACATCACCATAGACATTACAGAATAAACCCTGGGGGAGGAACAATCAGAAGGCTGACCTCAACTCAATCCCCAAATTAGCTCCCTAACACTGGGTCACTCGTGGACATACTAAAATCCTGGCAGCCGATGTGCCTGAGGAAGGAAGGTGCTCTTCCCTAGTGGACATATTTGACTGTGGGATAAAGTGGGTGGTAACTATCACTCTGTTTACTTCATGGACAAAGAGTGTCTTCCTTTTTCATATTCCAGATGGAGAAAAATATTATTGTGATTATCTCTAAGTATTTGGTAAAAAGTTCTTTAGGATTTGAGTTTCATATGTTTTCAAATTAAACTGACACAATTATGTATTGTTATGGTTAAAGCTTCATCCCAGGGTTTCATAAACTGACTTCCAGACCACTCACTTATAATTGATCAAGCCTTTATTGAAGCACATCGGTGTCAGCTGACCAGAACATAAAGCTGTTCCCCTGATCAGCCCAGAACAATTGCAAGGGCACTCCTTATAAGCCTGAAAACTGCAAAAGGGATGTTCAGAGGGTCTAGCCAATGCAAGCAAGCCAGGTTACAGAAGTGGGACAGTGCAGTCAAGCAGAGGGAAGGCTAACCAATCACAGTTAGCCCAGTCACACCAGTTACAGAAACAGAGCCCCGTTACCCAAGTTACAGAAACAATACCCCATTAGGTAGTTCCATGTTCTTAAAGGTTTCTATAGCAAAAGGAAAAGAACATCTTGCCCCAGTCATGACTCTTCTACTTGGCATGGTTGTTTTACAGGATGAAGTCATAAAACAAAATGGAGTCACATTTGCTCCTACTATTACAGTATCACCATGGTTAAAAAATCTGCTTTACATTTCTCTGTGCAAGAACAGGCTATTTGACTATATGTTATCTCCATGTTTTATTTGTAAATCTTTCCTCTGTGACAGCATCTGAAACAGGTACTTTTTATATATAATGAAAATTTATATATTTACAAATGATTTCAGAACACACAGTGAATTATATTTTAAATGCATTAATAAAGTTACACATTTTATGAAGGATCCATGGAAATGATATGGTAAATTACAAAAATATACCTTATAAAATAACTCAGCTTCTAATGATGTAATAGAACAGTAGACAGTGTAACTTGTAAAGCTCAAATATAAAGAGTATTGTATCTAATTAAGAACCATGATCAATGAAATTAAGATGATTCTGAAATGCAATCTTTATCATTTCCCTGAGAACAACTGTCTTTGCATTACTCTCCTCACAGCTTCCTTTACCTGTTTGTTCCTGAGACTGTAGATGAGAGGGTTCAAGAAGGGAGGTACCATGGTATAAAAGGCAGAGAGAAGTAGGTCCTGGAGTGCGCCAGAGGTTGCTAAAGGCTTCAGGTACACACCTGCACCAGAACTGAGGAACAGGGAAAACACGAGGATGTGAGGGGTGCAGGTAGAGAAGGCCTTCCCTGGGGCTCTGGTGGGAAATTTCAGCACAGCAGCAAATATGCAAATATATGACATGGCAATAAAAGTAAAGCAACCACCACCAACTGCCACAGCCAAAACAAAAAGAATGACCATGTTGCTGGTGGTGTCAGAGCAGGAGAGCCTCATCAGAGAGGGGACATCACAGAAGAACTGGTGGACCACATTTGACTGGCAGAAGGACAGCCAGAATGTGTTCTCAGTGTGCACACCTGCATACAGGAGACCACTGAGCAGGGAAGCCAGGGTCATGCGGACACAAATCTGAGGGTTCATGATGACGGGGTACTGCAGGGGCTGGCAGATGGCCACATAGCGGTCCCAGGCCATGATGGAGAGAAACAGAAGTTCAACACATGCACAGAAAATGACCAGGAAAATCTGTGTTGCACAGCCAGCCACTGAAATGGCCCTGTTGCCAGTGAGAGAATTGACACAGGCATTGGGGACAGTGATGGAAATGTGGCACATGTCCAAGATGGACAGGTTCCTGAGGAAGAAGTACATAGGTGTGTGTAGGTGCTTGTCAGCAGTGGTGACAGTGACAATGAGAACGTTTCCTAACAAGGTATCCAGGTAGGTCATTGGAAATACTGTGAAATAGAGGAAACTCAGATCCCAGCCATCAGGAGAGCCCAGGAGGAGAAATTCAGTTACCATGGTGGAATTGGCCATTTGCTGGAAATTCTAGTTGTCTGGGAAGATAAATAGATGAGAGATAGAAAGGAAAAAATAAAAATATGATTAATACAATTGCTTGGGGCTGGGGTTGTTGTTCAGTCATACAGCACTTGTCTAGCATATGTTAAAAAACATCCATTGACAATGACAATTATTTGAAAAAAATACAATTATTTTATATATTCTTGTTCAAAGTATTTCTTCTATTTCTGTTGCTTTCCTGCAGAGGAAAGTCACTCTTGGTTTTCTGATATGTTTACTCATTTCTGAGCAGAGTGCACCTCCCAGGGCAGGTGTGAAGGTCTGCAGTCCAGAGTCTGGGCGTGACCTGCAGGGCATGTCCTCAGCTCTCCATCAGGCCTCCCCTGACACCTGAGACTCACATGTGGATCATTTTCAGGGGTTTTCCCCTCTTCTCCTGCATGGCCACCTGTCTGACAGTGCATTCTTTAATATTCTCAGATTTATTTACCTTTAATTTATTCCTTGGATATAATTTCCACATTATTTTGCCATTATATCCACAATTAAAATGAATAATTATTTTTTTACTTTTTTAATATAAAGGAAAATATTCATAATGGTGGAGAACATATCTTCATAAACACACACACACACAAAAAAAAAAACTGGGCTCATTTGGAAAGTGTCTCAAGAATTCACTTTCCCACCCAGGCTCACAGGTTCAGTGTTGTGAAAACTGAGGTGACCTGACTGCACTTGGGCTTGCCTGCAGTCCCCCACTCTCACTGCTGCTCCCCAGGACAATCATGATGCTGTCTTATGGCCACAGGACCTCAGCCAGACCAGTCCCAGCCCCCACTGAGGCTTTTTCCTCTCCAACTGAGCAGCATAAGGTCTTTTCAACCTCCTGGTCCCAGCCCAGCTGACACTGACCTAACTTCTACTTTTACCTTGTTCTATTTTTTTTTCATGTTCAGCACCATGAAGTTGAAGCTTCTTTTGTCCAACACATAATTTGCCTTAGTCTTGGTAATACCTTCTATTATATTGCTTTTTTATCCATGTTACAATCCCACAAACTGAAACTAGCTGTAAACCCTAAAAGGAAGGTTTGGCTCATAGTTTGAACACTTCTGTAGCAGTTCAGACCCGTTCACTCCGAGTCACCTGCATCTTCATCTCCTCAGCCCTCTGCAAACTGGGGTCCTCCTCAGCCCCTTGCCAGGTTAACCACACATGTTCTTAGAAAAAAAGACCTTCCTTCTCATCCTGCCTCGGCTCCTCTGGAAGTGTGTGTGTCTCCCAGAGAAATAGGTGGGTGGTCAGACTCAGCTAGGTTGCTGTTAATTTGGTGGTGAGTGTGAAGTTCAAGGGGTCAGTCTAGCTGCAATCTGTTCCTCCTGGCACACACATGAATTCAGCCTGAGGGACCCTCTTGTTCACTGCTGACTTTTTACTGTGATGTATTAATTTCCTTTTCCCTTTAGTAGGTATTGGGCTTTAAAGGAGACTCCACTGGAATTCTTTCCTCTGAAACCTTCTTTATAATCTCTAATTTTTCTTCCAATTTTGTTGAGTGTTAATAATCAATGTGGTATACCACTTTTCAGCCAATCAATATATATTTATCACCCCAAGTCACTGGTGCAAATTCCTTGATTTGGGATCTTGTATTATCCATCATTTTACCTTTCAGTAGCAGTGCATGACTTCCCGTGCAGTGGTTAATAACCTAGCGCCTGGTTCATTGTTCAGACCACTCACTTAGACTGGAAGACAAACCATTAGAAAGCTGACATCAATTCATGAACATAATCAAAGACTGGCCCCTCTCATGGCCAAAGAAGCACAGGCTGCTGTTCCCTGTGGAAAGTTGTGAATGTTGGGACACAGGGTGCATTAACAATTGCCCTCTCTTTAATTCACAGAAAGGAGTCTATTCTTCTTGCCTGGTCCAGATGGAGAAAAATATTACTGTTAAATTCTCTACATTTTGGCTATAATTTCTTTAGGATTTGATTTTTATATATATTTTAAAAGTAAGTAAATTGACACAATTATGGATCACAGTGATTACAAGTAGGTTCTACACTGTTCTGAATAAGAGCAAATTATGTAAGAATAAGCTATGTCCAGATTTGATAGCTAGAGTTTTCTTTGGTGTCAGTATTTGATATAGGGAATTGATATATGGGATGATTCTTTAAAATATATAACCACAATTGATTTCAGCAAATACATTGAATTATATTTAATCATTAAAAGATGCATTGATGAAATTACACATTCTATTATGGGTCCATGGAAATGATATGGTAAGTCACAGAAATATACCTTATGAAATAACTCAGCTTCTAACAATGTAATACAAAGGTAGACACTATAACTTGTAAAGTTCAAACATGAAGAGTATTGTATCTAAATAAGAACCATGATCCATGAAATTAGGATGAAGCTGAAAGGCATCTTCATAATTTCCCTGAGAACAACTCTCTTCCCATTACTCTCCTCACAACTTCCTTTACCTGTTTGTTCCTGAGACTGTATATGAGAGGATTCAGGAAGGGAGGAACCATGGTGTAAAAGGCAGAGAGATTCAGGATCTGGAGTGTGTCAGAGGTTGCTGAGGACCTCAGGTACACACCTGTGCAAGAACTGAGGAAGACGGACACCACGAGGATGTGAGGGGTGCAGGTGGATAAGGCCTTCCCTGGGGCTCTGGTGGGAAATTTCAGCACAGCAGAAAATATGGAAATATATGACATGGCGATAAAAGGAAGCAACCACCACAAATGTCCACAGAAGGGACAAAAATATGGACTTTGTTGCTGGTGGTATCAGAGCAGGAGAGCCTCAGCAGATAGGGGACATCACAGAAGAACTGAGGGACCACGTTTGACCGGTAGATGGACAGCCAGAATGTGTTCCCTTGTCACACCTCCATACAGCAGACCACTGAATAGGGAAGCCAGGGTCATGTGGACACAAATCTGAGGGTTCATGATGAGGGGGTACTGGAGGGGCTGGCAGATGGTCACATTGCAGTCCCAGGCCATGACGGAGAGAATCAAATCTCTACCTATGCACAAAGAGACCAAGAAGATCTGTGTTGCACAGCCATTCACTGAAATGACCCAGTTGAGAGTGAGAGAGTTGACACAGGCATTGAGGACAGTGATGGAAATGAAGCACATGTCCAAGATGAACAGGTTCCTGTGGAAGAAGTACATGGGCGAATGCAGATTCTGGTCAGCAGTGGCGACAATGATGATGAGAAGGTTGCCTAACAAGGTACCCAGGTAGGTAATTGGGAATACTGTGAAATAAAGGAAATTCAGATCCCGGGCATGAGGAGAGCCCAGGAGGAGAAATTCAGTTACCATGGTGGCATTGGCCATTTGCTGCGTACCCTAAAAAGAATGTTTTGCTCATAGTTATAGCACTCCTGCAGCACCTCAGACTGGTTCAATCCTTTGTCACCAAAATTATTATCTCCTTAGCCCTCTGCAACCTGGGTCCGCCTCAGCACCTTGCCAAGTTAACCATACTCACCCCTGGAAAAGAAACCTACCTGATGAGCCTGCTTGGGCTCCTCTGAAAATGTGAATGTCCCCCAAGGTCATTATTGGGTCGCCAGACTCGTGAACATTACTGTTAATTTCACAGTGTAGGTGACATTCAAGGGGTCCTACTTAGTCTACCTGCAATCTTTTGCTAGTCCCATCCACCATTCCTCCCTGACACAAACCTAAATTCACATTTCAGTGACCTCCTTGTTCACACCATATCCTGGATCTTGTTGACAAAGCCCCTTTTCTACCAAGACATAATTGATTTAATTTTCACCATTAGTATATACTGCTCTTTAAAGAGACTGAAATGCAACTTTTTCTCTGAGAACCTTTTTTAGCCTCTAATTTTTCTTATACATTTCTGTTAGTGTTAAAAGTTGACATGTTATTTTACCTTTTAGTAAATCTATATGTACTAATCACCAAAATCACTGGTATAGAAATTCCTTGATTTTGGACCTTATACCATTCATCTTTTTATTCTCTTAGTAGAAAGTAAGTGACTTCATGCATAGTAGTTAATGAAAAATGCAATGTAACACAATTGTCTAACTGCTAACATGATCTAAGTTTCTTTATTCCACTAATTTATAAGTGAATACATTCTAAATCAGTGATGTCCTTTCTTCACTTCTGTAAGAAATACAGTGTGTTCATTTGAAATAACATACCCCACAACTGTGCAGAAAGAAAGGTTGTTTCAAAGCAGGCAATCTTGACAAATATTTACTAATGATTTATAATATGGGAAAATCTGCTGCAGATACTGAGTTTTAGTAAAAGATTATTTTTTAAAAGAACGTGATTTGAGTACTGTGAAGCAAAAAATAAAATGGTACATATATAAAATTCAAATTAATATGAATAATTCTGAATGTGATATATGATGATACTAACTAATAAGGAAATCTGCCAGATGTTTTACCCTTTAATCTGGGTTCCAGGAGTTACAGGAGCTCATGTTGATCACCCCAGGACATCCTGTCACAAACAGATGGGATGTCAACATGGGTTCAAATCCAGAAGGTGTATAGGACTACAGAGACATTTTCTTTCTTTATTATTGTTTTCTAAAGTAAGCCAAATACTGCCTTTCCTTCTCCAATAGAACTTAGCACATTCTCCACAAACCAGTTTGAATTACATTAACTTAATTGATGTCCTCCTTTGTGTGATTTAGCTATGGTTTGATAAATTCTTCTGAATTTGACTTTCTTTTTTCATGTATCAGTCTTCAAAAACTTCCATTTATGGAGCACCAATCCAAAGTCATGTGTATAAATACAATAAAATAAATATACAAAGCACCATCTATTTTTTACAGAAGGCCTCAAATAATTTCAGTTAATTCTAAACATAGGATGTCTTTCTAAACCTGCATTTTAAAAATAAAAGTATGGCTTAGGTTGCATAGATTGACCTTAATATTTTGGTGTGATTCAATACTACATTCTTATTTAAGGGGAAAAAATGCCTATAGAGAATTCTCTCATAAAGACAATAAGATGAAGGTGTAAATAACAGAAAGGGTTGGTAGAAGTGAGAGTCAGCAAAATGTGTGTGAGGAGAACTAGCATGTTTTAACTCCAGGAACATGAAGAGGAACTACCCAAGTTCTTTCTCTGTAAGTGGTAAAACCTGAGAGTTTTCTCTTTTTAATTTCTCTTGATAGTGTTTCAAATAATGATTTGTATAATAAATAGAGCACTTGAAAACTGCAAATATTATTTGGTTTGGAAGACATAAAATAAAGTATTTTCTAAATTATATTTTCCATATTAGGAATTATTGATTAGTGTCTCTGATAAACCATTAAAATGCTAAGTCACATATATTCTGAAAATAAAAATATGCTTCCAAATGTTGCACAACATTATTTTTATATTTATACCACTGAACACACACATCCTCTTAGTCATACATAATATATATATACTATAAAAACTTAAGGATATAATTGAAAACTTGGGCATGGTGGTATATGCCTGTAATCCCAGCAGCTTAAGAGGCTAAGACAGAGAGATTTCAAGTTCAAAGCTAGCCTCAGCAACTTTTCAAGATCCTATCTCAGAATAAATAATCAAAAGTGGTGGAATGTTGCCCAATAATTGAGCAGCCCTGGTTTAATCCTTGACACCAAACAAACAAGCAATGGAATAATTGAAAAATGTATTTTTGAACAAAACAAAGGAAGAAGATTAATATTCAAAATATTTCAATGAATCTTTCCTACATGATTAAATATATTTCCTACAGTAATTGACTTATGTGCATGTGTATCAGCTATATAATATCATTCCTGTCTACCTACATATCCTATTCCATGTTTTGCATTTTATTCTTGTTATCTTAATGTGAATTTATTTGTTAGTATTCTATGGAATTTCTGTGCAAACTACTTTGGGTGTTATCTAAGTAAAAGTTAAAGTAATCTGAAAAAAAGAATTTTAAACCAACAAGAAGCAACACAAAGAACTATTACACACTTTACTTTCATACACCATGCAGATGTCCCCAAGGTCCCTGTGTTCCTATTGCAGCAGTCTCAATCACAGCAAATATCATAATGCAGTTATAAGGACTCTATGTGCTTCCTGTGTTCTTCTCAGAATTCAGCAAACTCTTCCTGGGCTAGCTGACTCTTTGGATGAAATTGCAATTGACAGAGCAGAATAATTATGAATCTTAGATGCATTTGGACTCTAAATGCCAAGTACTCACTCCTGAGTGTCACCTGTTCTCCGTGATAGGTGCAGTACTGCATCTCTCCTTGGCTTCTCCCAACCACTGTGTGTGCAGCCAGGGTGGATCTTTCCAGTCAACCCAGTGCCATGTGGGATGTGGAGAGTTCAGTCACCATTGTTTTATGTGAGCATGGTGCCTAGCCAGTGGGAGTAGGGCCCCAGGGAGCCCAGATCTCAGCCTGCAGAGACAGCAGGAGGCCTGAGCCCACCACCAGGAAGTGTAATCTGCAGAGCCCAGGAGAGAGGACCTGGCCATGTGCCAGCATGGACAGTGGATGACACATGGGAACTCCTCTGCTGGGCATTGACTTTAGTCATTATTGATAAACTAATGACACTGAGGAGAGAATGATGGTGCTCACTATGTGTTTTCATCTCTGCCCTCCTTCACCTCAGTGTGAGTTAGCTGTATGTGTTTGTATGGATTAGTTAACATTAAGAGTGGTGGACAACTCTAACTCATTCACCAACCTGTAAGAGGGAAACATCTAAAACTACCTCCAGTTCAGCAGCAAAAGTTTCTTATCATTAAGATGAAATCCACATGATTTAAAATTAACCTTTGTAAGAGTTTATGGTTCTCAAGTCAGTGTGAGTTACCACATTGAATAATTGTACAATTTCCAGCTACATCTTTCTCCAAAATACTTTTTACTTCAAATTCGCCACTTAACCCATTACACACATCGTCCCTGATTTCAGTCACTGGAGAACACTAAATGTATTCTGTATCTTTGAATTTAAATATTTGTGAAATTGCATATAAATAAGTCACTCAGTGTATGATGTTTATTCTGGCTGAAGTGAGTATAACATTATTGAAATTAGTCCACCTTGTAGCTTGTATCATTTGTTTATTTCTGAAAGATGAATGAAAAACCATTATTTGCATATGCCAGAAATATTTTAATCAACATATCTAATTGTGGACATTTTTTTCATTCTCTAGTATAATTTGACTGAATGTTTGATTATGTTATATTTTGCTATATTTGACTTCTCTAGTAAACACTCTACACTCTGTAAGATTATGTTTAGAACCTGTTTCGGTGAGCTTTGCATTGCTGTGACAAAAATACCTGAACAAAAACAAAAAACAGCCAGGCACTGTGGTACATGCATATCACCCCAACAGCTCCTGAGGCTGAGGCAGGAGAATTGCGAGTTCAAAGCCAGTCTCAGAACAGCAAAGTACTAAGCAGCTCAGTGAGACCCTGTCTCTAACTAAAATAAAAAATAGGGCTGGGGATATGCCTCAGTGGTTGAATGATCCTCAGTTCAATCCCCAGTACCTCAAAAAGAATAATAAAATTCCTTAGATGCTCTCAGCCACTTTCCTGATGTCTCTGTGTGAAATGCTTAGCATCTCTTTAGGTGCTAGTATCTACTACAATTACACCTTTCTTGTCCCTAGTTTCTTAAACAATCCCTTTAAAACTCTGATCCAATTAGTTTTTTAACTCTACTAATATAACAACTGCTTTTTTACAATGCAATATATCTCTGGTATTAATTTAAATATTCTAAAGTCTTTATAAAACTTAGAAAAGTCTGAGTATTCTGGCATAATAGTCTCAGTCATGAATATTACCATAAAACACATAGAATAAGTTACTACATTTTCTTGTTGGTTGCTAAACTCTCACCAAATTTCTAACTATGTGTTGTTCTAAGTCTTTTGTCTTCTGAAGTTTTGATTCTACAAAGCACTGAAAAACATAATCACAATAAAGTCTCTAACAATTACTCTTAAACATTGTTTCCTTAAAGGGTAGAGTTGATATTTCAGGAGAGCTCACTTTCCAATATATATCTTTCACATAATTTATATTCCTATAAAAATATATTTCTTTGTTCATGACTAATACAGAAAGAAAATGTTTTTGTAAATTCTGCAAAAATTTTGTAACATTCTCATGCACCTCCAGGGTTTTGTGTTATTTTACAAAAGATTTGAGATGTCCCAAAGTTCTTACACCAATGTTTCCATTTTTCATATCTTTTGGTACCAGATCTTATGATACAAAACATCTTAAAACAGGTGTTAAATACCCAACAGATTTTATCAAGAGGGACACCTTTCAATACAACAGGTGTTTGCTTCTTAGTTTGAGTCCATGCCACTTGTTCAGTCTTGATTTTTTTTTTATGAGTCTTGTTAAGGAAGTCCAGTGCTAAGCTGACATGATAAAAATTTGGGCCGACGTTTAGAATGGAGTCAAACTAAAAAGCTTTTTCTCAGAAAAGAAAAAACCTATAACATAAAGAGACATCCTATATAATGAGAGATAATCTTTACCACATGCAAGTCAGGTAGAGCACTAATCTCCAGGATATATAAAGAACTCAAAAAACTTAACTCAAAAAAATGAGAGAAAAAAAAAACCCACAATAATCCAATCAACAAATAGGCTAATTTTCTGAACAGACACTGTACAGAAGAAGAAATACAATTGATAAACAAATATATGAAAAATGATCAACATCTGTAGCCATTAGAGAAATTTAAATTAAAATTATTCTAAGATTTTATCTCACTCCAATCAGAATGGAAATTATCATAATACAAATAAGCATTGGTGAGGAGGTGAGTAAAAAGGTACACTCATTCAATGCAGGTGGGACTGAAAATTGGTGCAATACTCTGAACAGTATGGATATTCTGCAGAAAATTTAGAATGGAACCACTGTAAATAATCTCAAAGAAAGGAGACAACAAGGTGCAGAGCAGGAAAGGAGGCAGAGTGGCTCCTTGTGCAAGCGGCCACATTTATTTATAACAATAGGTTAAAATTAGATCATTAGTACCATAACCAGATTATTGTTTAGAGTATCAAGAATGTTGCTTATTCTGCAGTTACATTTCACAGTTACAATATGCCATGTCAGGAGCTTTGTGCAGTTCTCAAGAAAGTTTGTTGTCTGAAGTTACTATTAGGTGGGCAGCTCCAGGAGCACTGGAGCTTGATGAAACATGGTAGTTATCTAGCCAACAAATTTTTCTATTCCCAGGATTTATGTGCCTAAGATCAAGATGGAAACCCTTGGGAAGAGCATTGCTACAGTCGCCAGACATCCCGTGGCTTTAACATGCAAGTTTTCTAGCAGCCAGGCATTCTGCACCTTTGCACAGAAACTTCCTAGCCACCAAAGTGCCACAGTCATGAAGTTTATCAGAAACCCAATCTCAAACACAGAATTTCTACAAATCGCCACTTGACCCAGCTATCCCACTCTTTGGTTTATATCCAAAGGACAATGTCAGAAAACTATTGTGACACAGCCACATCAATATTTATGGCGGCTCAATTCACAGTTGCTAAACTATGGAACAAACCTAGGTGCCCTTCAACAAAATGGATAAAGGAAATGTGATATATATAAATGGAATATTACTGAGCATTAAAGAAGAATGAAATAATGGCATTTGCATGTAAATGGACAAAGCTGCAGAATATCATGCTGATGGAAATAAGCCAATTGCTAAAAACCAAAAGCCCAATGTTTTTTTTCTGATAGATGCTGATCTGTAATGGTGGGAGGGCTAGGGAAGAATGGAGAAACTATAAACTGGACAGAGGGGAGTGAGTGTTGGGGAGTTGGGATGGGAAGACAGTAGAATGAGGACATTATTATTCTATATACATGTGTGATTGCTCCATACATGACTCTGCCTCATGTACAGCCAAAGAATGAGAAGTTGTGCTCCAATTATGTATAATGTGTCAAAATGCCTTCTGCTGCCATGTAAAATGAATTAATTAGAACAAATTAAAAAATTACCATCTATACAAAAAAGAATTGGTGTATATAATTTAATTTCTTTTTAATTTTTTACATTCATTTAAAATTAATTTAACTAGCCTTCTCATCTATATAAAATGTCCAATGCCACTCACTAGGATTTAGTAAGTTATATTTGTACAGGAAATGCATGTAAATGTGGAGTGTACAGAATTTATCTGGGGTTCTTTGAAGGTCTTTTTTTCTGGCAGGGAACATTGGAGCAGTGAGAACCAGAAGCCATGGGACACAGTGTGGGGATGTTTGGATCCTGTTAAGCAATTCAAGGCTTCCTGCAGCAGTCAGTGTTGGGGTGCTCATCTGCTCCTACCACAAGAATTTCCTTGCCTAAAAACTTTAATAAGTGTATTCATCAATTAGTCATATATGTTTATTATTTTGTATTTCCTTAGGTAATAAGTATATTTATGTTTTTCTCCATATTTTCATATTAGTGTAATGGTGAACAAATTGGTTTTCAGAATTTGTAATTTAAAATCTTGAATGTGATATTATATAAATATTTTTTTCATTGTGTTATATAAGTAATCCTAGATAAACTTGTTCTTAAGAATATGTCAGTTATTATTGATAATTATCAAAGTATATACCTGTGAGGACATTAGAATACTTGGGGAGAAATAACTTGTGGGAGGTGATGAAAGACTGCCCCAAGACAGGTGTGGTGGTGCAAGCCTGCAATCACAGTGCCTCAGGAGGCTAAGGCAGGAGAATCAGAGGTTCCAAGACAGCATTAGCAATGGAGCAAGGCCTGAAGCCACTTAGCAAAACCCCATTCTAAGTAAAACACACAAAAAAAGGGGCTGGGGATGAGGCCTTAAGTTCAATATTTGGTTAAAAAAGAATAATAATAATAATAATAATAATAATAATAATAATAAAAAACAACAGAGCACATACACTGCCATAAGGTTTTAGGGAACAAGTACAGACAGATGTACTTTAAGGAGTACAATAAACTGGGGGAGATTTAAGAGTTGACCCAGGTCAGACATTTAGGCCAAAGAATAATGGTCCACCATGTCATAATTTTCAGGCATGACACGTTAGCATAGATGTCACAAAAGTAAGATGTGTGGGAGGTAAACCATCAGAGCTGACCTGCAAGTCATGCTGCAGGCTTTGTCCCCCACGCTGAGTCACTCATGGACATAATAACAGACTGGCAGCAGCCACTGCCAAGGAAGCACTGGGTGCTCTTCCTTGTGGATGGATTTGACTGTTGGGACACAGGGTGTGGTACACATGGCCCTGTTTATTCATAGACAAGAAATTACTCTTCTCATATTCCAAATAGATTAATTATAACTTCTTTAGGATTTAATTATTGCATATATTCAAAGTAGTTAAATTGATACAGTTAGGTACCACAGTGCCTAGAAATTTGCTTGACACTTCTCTGAATAATAGCAGATTATGAGTGTAAGTTTTCTTCAGATTTGATTGGTAATGTTTTCTTTGTGACAGTACTTGATACAGGTACTCTAATGTATTTGATAAATCTTTAATGCATGGCTCCACAAATGATTTCAATAAATATATTAAATTATATTTAGTAATTAAAAGACTCATTGATTAAATTACACATTTTATAAAGGATTCATGAATTAATAAGGTAAATGAAAATATAAATTAATAAAAAAATTCATATTCAAACAAAGTGACCTCAGAGTAGGCAGTTTAACTTGTGTCACCCCAATATGAAGAGCATTCGACCTAATCTTGAACCTTCACTCACAGAAATTAGGATGATGCTGAAACACATCTTTATCATTTCCCTGAGAACAACTGTCTTTGCATTATTCTCCTCATAGCTTCCTTTACCTGTTTGTTCCTGAGACTGTAGATGAGAGGATTCAGGAAGGGAGGAACCATGGTGTAAAAGGTAGAGAGAACCATGTCCTGGAGTGTGTGAGACTCTTCTGAAGGCCTCAGGTACACACCTGCACCAGAACTGAGGAAGATGGAAAAAACAAGGATATGAGGGGTGCAGGTGGAGAAGGCCTTCGATGAGTTCCCAGTGGGAAATTTTAGCACAGCAGAAAGTATGCGAATATATGACATCACAATAAAAAGGAAGCAACCACCACAAATCAATACAGCAGAGACAAGAAGGAGGACCAGGTTACTGGTGGTCTCAGAGCAGGAGAGCTTCAGCAGAGAGGGGACATCACAGAAGAACTGGTGCACCACGTTTGACTGGCAGAAGGACAGCCGGAATGTGTTCCCCGTGTGCACAACTGCATACAGCAGACCACTGAGCAGGGAAGCCAGGGTCACGTGGACACAAAACTGGGGGTTCATGATGAGCGGGTACTGGAGGGGCTGGCAGATGGCCACATAGCGGTCCCAGGCCATGATGGTGAGAAATAGCATCTCCACATATGCACAGAAAATGACCAAGAAGATCTGTGTTGCACAGCCAGCCACTGAAATGGCCCTGTTGCCAGTGAAAGAGTTGACACAGGCATTGGGGACAGTGATGGAAATGTAGCACATGTCCAAGATGGACAGGTTCCTGAGGAAGAAGTACATGGGTGTGTGCAGGTTCTGGTCAGCAGTGGTGACAGTGACGATGAGAAGGTTCCCTAACAAGGTACCCAGGTAGGTAATTGGGAATACTGTGAAATAGAGGAAACTCAGATCCCAGCCATCAGGAGAGGCCAGGAGGAGAAATTCAGTTACCATGGTGGCATTGGCCATTTGCTGGAAATTCTGGTTTTCTGAGAAGAAGAAGAGATAAGAGGGAGGAAGAAAAAAAAGAACGCAATGAATACAATTACTTGGGGCTGGGATTGTTGCTCAGTCAGAGCACTTGTCTAACATGTGTTAAAAAACATCCATTGACAATAATGATCATTTGAAAAAATGCAATTACTTTACATATTCTTATTCAAAGTATTTTTCGTATATTTGGCAGTTGCTTTCCCTGCAGAGGAAGGTCACTCTTGGTTTTCTGATATGTTTACTCATTTCTGAGCAGAGTGCACCTCCCAGTGCAGATGTGGAGGTCTGCTGCCCAGGGTCTGGGTGTTACCTGCAGGGCTTGTCCTCAGCTCCCCATCAGGCCTTTGCTGACCTCCTGAGACTCCCATGTGGATCATTTCCAGGGGTTTTCCCCTCTTCTCCTTCATGGCCACCTGCCTGACAGTGCATTCTTTAATATTCTCCAATTTATTTACCTTCATTTTAGTGCATGAATATAATTTCCACATTAATTTGCTATTGTATTCACACTTAATAATGTAAATAATAATTACTTTCTACTTTTTTTAATATATAGGAAACTATTCATAATGGTGGAGAATATATCTCCATGAACACGAAAAAATTGGGCTTATTTGGAAAGCATTTCAAGAATTCACTTTCCCACCCAGGCTCACAGGTCCAGTGTTGTGAAAACTGAGGTGACCTGACTGCACTTGGACTTGCCTGCAGTCCCCCACTCTCCCTGCTGCTCCCCCAGGACATGTATGGTGCTGTCTTATGGCCACATGAGCACAGCCAGACCAGTTCCAGCCCCCACTGAGGCTTTTTCCTCTCCAACTGAGCAGCATAATGTCTTTTCAACCTCTAGGTTCCAGCACAACTGACATTGACCTAAGCTTCTACCTTTACCTTGTTATATTTTTATATCATGTTCAGCACCATGAAGTTGAAGCTTCTTTTGTCCAAAACATAATTTGCCTTAGTCTTGGTGACACCTTCTATTATATTGCTTTCTTAGCAATGTCACAATCCCACAAACTGAAACTGGCTGTAAACCCTAGAAGGAAGGTTTTGCTCATAGTTTCAACACTTCTGATAGCAGTTCAGTCCAGTTCACTTCTGAGTCACCTGAGTCATCTCCTCAACCCTCTGCAAACTGGTGTCCTCCTCAGCACCTTGTCAGGTTAACCACACATGCTCTTAGAAAAAAGACCTTCCTTCTAATCCTGCCTGAGCTCTTCTGGAAGTCTGTGTGTCTCCCAGGGTAATAGGTGGGTGGTCAGACTTAGCTAGGTTGCTATTAATTTGTGGTGAGTGTGAAGTTCAAGCGGTCAGTCTACCTGCAATCTGTTCCTCCTGACACACACCTGACATTCATCCTGAGGGACCCTCTTGTTCACTGCTGACTTTTTTTTACTATGATGTATTAATTTCCTATTTCCCTTTAGTAGGTACTGGGCTTTAAAGGATACACCACTGGAATCTTTACTCTGAAACCTTCTTTATAATCTCTAATTATTCTTCCAATTTTGTTGAGTTTTAGAAATCAACATGGTATACAACCTTTCAGCCAATCAATATATATTCATCACCCCAAGTCAACTGGTGCAAATTCCTTGATTTGGGACCTTGTATTATCCATCATTTTACCTTTCAGTAGCAGTGCATGACTTCCTGCACAGTGGTTAATAACCTATCACCTGGTGGCATTGTTCAGACCACTCACTTAGGTTGACTTTCTTTATGCCACAGATTTACAGGTGAAGAGCTCCCAAGCAGGCTCTGCCTTTTCTGCACTGCTGTAGCACACACAGTGCAAGGTGGTGTGAGGTCAAGTGCACTTGCAAATTTGGATGTCTTTAAAGCAGTACTACCCATCAAATATTACTAAGGACATAAATATGGTGACAGGTATTTCAGACCTTGAGGATTTGAAAAGAAGAAAAATTATTGTTATTTTAAAATGAATTGATTACCATTAGAGGACAAATATAGTAACACAATATATAAGGTGTAAATATATATGACAAATTGAGAATGTGATGAGTGATGAGATAATTCCATATTAAAAACCTAGCAGCTTTTTCCCCTTCTATACTGACTTCTGGGCACTTCATGGGTGATTGCTGACCAACCCCAGGCATTAGTGACAAATATTAGTTGGAAAATCAACTATCTGTTAGGATTTGGAAGCTGGTGTAGAATCACTTGAGACATTTTCTTTGTTTCACTTTTTTAATACTAACCCATTCACTGTCTTTGTTTTTGCAACAGAATTTAGTAATTTCTCTAGTAAGTAGTTTGAATTATATCAACTTAATTGATGTCCTTCTTTGCTTATGTGGTTTAACTACAACTTGAAAACTTCTCTAAATTTAACTTAATTTTCTCATGGATGAGTCTCCTAGAAAACTTCAGACAATGGATGTGATACAGTAAATACATGAATCATCACCTAACTTTCATAGGTCCTCAGAGTATTCCTTCAGATCTTGAAAATATGAATACTTTATGAGCCTATATTTTGAGAAATAACAAATAGGCATTAATTTTTGTAGTTTGACCTCCATAATTTTAGAGTGTTCAGAACTACATTCTCCCTTTTGGGTGAAAAATGCTTGTTGAAACTTCCCTTAGAAAACCCAAAAGGTGGGAGCATAAAGAAAACCAAGATCAAATATCTTGAGGGTCTGAAAAATAAGTAAAAGGTAATATTAGCATATGGTTAATGCCAGAAGTATGTAGAGAGACTGCTCCAAGTGCTTCCCTCTGTAAGTGGGGACAGCTGACATTTTTCCCTTTGGGTATTTCTCTTGATAGTGCTTAAAATAAAGAAGTGTATGGGAAATGGATTGCAAGTAAAAATGCAAAGCATTGTTTGGGTTGTAAGAGATAGGAATTGATCATTTTCTAAATTACATTTTTCTGTATTAGCAATTATGAATTAATGCTGTTGATCAGTCATTGGGGAATGCTAAGAAGCACTTATCACATCCTGAGCTTGAAAATGTGCTTTCAAAGGCTGCACCACTGTATTTTTATATTTTTACCACTAACACACAATCCTCATCACACCTGATATACCTTTAGTATAAAATGAGAAAAATTATTGAAAAGGAATCATAATTGTCATTATGACAGAAAGGTGAAGTTGGTGAATTCAAAATGTTTCAATGACAATTTTATAGGATATTAAAAGTTTTATTTTCAATGCTACTGAAAAATAAGAATATCATTTGCTAAATGAATTCAACTATTTGGCAATTTTCTTTCTGTCATGATATGAATGTATTCCTGGCCACCTCTCTTATCTGTGCAGATAATTCTGTGCATTTTCTAAGTGTGAGGTCAATAAAATAATTTGAAAAGCATAACTTTAAACCAAAAAGAGGCATCATGAAGAGAGATGACATTATATACTTGAAAACAACGTTCATACATCTACAGCACTCCAGTTACACTAATAGGAAAGCACTAGAAAACACGGCAAATACTACACTGTTTACAAGACTTCTCTGTGCCTGTTCTTGCAGAATTGACCAAGCATTTCCTGGGATACCTCACAATATGAATAAGATGGCAATTTGCTGAGTAGAATCAAAATGAGGCTCAGAAGAGTTTGGACTCTAACTGCCAAGTACTCACTCCTGAGTGTCGCCCGTTTTCGAACTGGGAGCAGAACTCTGTCTCTCCTTGGCATCTCCCATCCACTATGTCTGCAACCAGATGGGTCAGTCCAGCCAGCTCCGTACCATGTGGGATGTGGGAACCTCAGTCATCTCTGCTTTATGTGAACCTGGTGCCTGGCCAGTGGGAGCAGGGCCCCTGGGAGCCCAGAGCTCAGCCTGCAGAGACAGCAGGAGGCCTGAGCACACCACCAGGCAGCAGCACCTCCAGAGCCCAAGAGAGAGGACCTGGCCATGTGCCAGGGTGGACAGTGAATGGCACAGTGGGACTCCTCTGCTGGGCATCACCGTAAGTCATTACTGAAAATCAAGTAACACTGAGGAGAGACTGATGGTGCTCATTGTGTGTGTTTTTATCTATGCCCTCCTTCACCTCAGTGTGCGTGAGAGGTGTTCACGGGGATCAGTTAACATTAAGAGTGGTAGGCAACTCTCACTCACTCACCAACCTGTAAGTGGGAAACCTCTAACAGTATCTGCAGGTCAGCAGCAACATTTCTTATCCTTGAGATGAAATCCACATGACATAAAGTTAACATTGGTAACTTCCATAGTTATCAATTCAGTGTTATATACTATATTTCAAAATTGCACAGCATCCAACTACATCTTGTTACCAAATATTTGTATTTCTTCAAATGAACCATCTAATCCATTAAAAACACTATCTCTGCTTATCATTAATTACAGTCACTGGAAACCACTGTGTATAATCTCCATTTTTTTAAATTTATAGGTCCCAAGCATTTTGTTTGACTAGAATAAATCAATATGTGTTGTTTTTATCACATGATTCAGCCTGATGTTTTCAAAATTATTTCACATTGTAGCATTTACCACTATATCATTTTTAAGGGATGAATAACTGTCCATTATATGTATACACCAGCACTTTAAAAATCCATGCGTCC
The DNA here is from genome assembly GCF_048772815.1 of Callospermophilus lateralis. NCBI lineage: Eukaryota > Metazoa > Chordata > Mammalia > Rodentia > Sciuridae > Callospermophilus > Callospermophilus lateralis. The sequence continues at coordinate 10,687,647 of NC_135309.1, read as the reverse complement.
ACTGATGGATGTTTTGCCCTTTGCTGTGTTAAAATGACGTGGGATTTGTTGGTGATCTTCTGTAGGGGCTTATTTGTATCCTGGGAGAGATTCCACACGAATGTGTTCTATAATCCATCGGAAGAGCTGCTGGATTTGCTTTGCTAGAGTTTATAGAGAATGTTGGCCTATATTCTGATCAGAGCTATTATCCTGTGGTCTTCATTTCAATATGGACTTTTCCAAGTTGTCTTTAGCTAGTCATCCCCCAACTTGTGCCTGTCCTAAAGGAAAAATAAGGAAGAAAATAAATCTGTGTTTATCCAGAAAAAGAGAGAACAAAGACCCTGTATCTACAGCCATCAGTAATGATGGGCACCTTGGTCTTTAGGCCACTAGGTCTGTGAGATTGAAAGACCCAATAAGCAGGCATGTTACTTTATGGTCCCAGGGGGCTCCGAGGCTAGGAAAAGAGTACAATGTAAGTGACTTCATCTGCAGTAGAGATAACATTACTTATTATGTCTATACACCTTATTTGACTTTAAGTCCCACGGACAATGAAAAGAAGGGAAATGTCCAGGAACAGGATTGAGTATTTGACTTGGTCACCATTGTGCAGCTAGAGAATGATCCTAAATTCCTCAAAATTCAAAAGTTACAAAGGGATCTTTTACCTTTTGTATTCATATTGGTACAGACCAAACTAAGGTCCAGAGCCCAGCACAGGGAAGGAACACTGATTATGATAAGCCACAGAGGAAAGCCTAATGAAGGACGGTCTAGAGTGACCCACGAGCATCATCCCCCTGTCTCACTCATGATCTTCAGCAGACCCTGGCCAAGGCCAGCAGCCTCCACTCCACCATGTACATTTCACCTGAGACGTACTGAGCAGGACTTGGCGTTGGTCATCAGAACAATGTAGCTTCTAAAATAAGACCAATCTCAGGTGTACTGGTGATCAGTCTAGTTTTCACAGGTTAACTGTCATTTCTAGTATAACCTTCCCTATGTCTAGGAAGAAAGTACAGAATATAAAAAGTATTATGAAAGAATACCAAGTCAGATGCCTAGAAACAAATTTAATGGAGAAAGAATGTTGTGGATGGACACCTTCTCTTCAATCCATCAGCAGTGTTCCACAGGCGAGGGATCCCAGATAAAAAGGACTCCTCTGTTTTTATATTTATGAAGGAATGATTAAGAAATCAGGAAAGAAAGTTAAGAATAATGAGGAAGAGGAATCCGCTTCTTGGAGCCCCAGAGGGGTCCAGGGGTCACAGTGCTGACCTCCATGCAGGCCATGGAGGGAGAGGAGCACTATCACCTGCCATGGAATCCTGTCCTTCTTGGCCTTGGACTGTCCATGGACTCTTGGAATTGTTTTTCCTCCCATCCCTCAGGACCTCAGAGAGGCCAGCAGCATCATTCAGGGCAGAGCCAGCCGCAGACTCCTCATGAACACAACATTCATCAAGCACTCTCCAGAGTGGGGCAAGTGAGGTGGGGGCCTGCCCCTCCTAGTCATGATGGCTTCTGTGGAGGTGGGAGGCCTGTGTTCAGGGCTGGAGCAAATCCAGTTGTCCAGTGGGCTTTTTCCTTGGAGGGATGCATTGAGTTTCTTGGCTACCTAAGCACAGTGTGAAAACAGGGTTTTCTACAGCAGAGGCTGGAGCCATACTGATCCTGGCAGCCAACAGCAGCCTGTCTGCTCCAGAGCATGCTCAGAGTCTTCTCCACCATGCACTGCAGGCATGGTCAGTGGTTTCTGTATCAAGTTTCTTCAATACAAACCTAAAGAGACCTCCTGGCTGCTCTCCCTAGAGTGTCCATTTGAATTTATACATTTGTACCCTCTCTCATGCAGAGGGACACAGAGAAAAAACACCTTTTATTCAGAATGGTCTTTATTATTTATATTTGTGCCTGGAATAAAATGTATTATTGCCAAAATGTGGGTGTTGTTTTCATAGCTCAGCAGGTAGTCTCATATCTGAAGTAAGTCTTAAATATGTCACTGCTTTCTCTTTTTCTACAGTTCAACCTAATGTCATTTTATGAAGGTTGAATAGAAATAATAGTGTAAATCACAAAATTATTATACTATAATATTCTATACATGGGTCTTAATTTCTGTCCTCCTGTTTAAAACTTTGGATGCATTACGGTGTTTTTACCAATTGGAGCTCTTCTTTACTGTCACTCTTACCATCTTGTTCTTAATGTTCCTACTTTCTCCATGAAAAAGACACATGTGGTTTGATTTGACTCAGGATCTGTCTAAAACTGTCAAGCCAATGTTGTGCTTGTCCATATTTCTGTTTGAGTTCCATCAAGATCCATTTGTTACCAGGACCTTGGGGGGAATTATGTATTTCCCTCAATAACTCCATTCAAACATGAAACAGCGTTTTAGGTGAAAATGCCCCGGGTGGAAGTGACCACAATTCTGTAAGGCCCAGTAAGTAAAAGCCAGAATGGAGTGTGACGGCTGAAATAACACGTGGGCCTTTTGTAGAGTTTAGCCACTTCTCCAGATTTTCACAATAATGGGGTTTAGGGAAGGACTCTGGATGTCAGTGTACAAAATTCAAATCTTCCATCTGGGAACCTCACAGTAAACTCCTTAGTTGGAGTTTCCTGCTTATCTGTAGTTCAGTTTGTTGATCTTTCTACTTGAAGTCTCTCCTTCTAGTAAAACACCAGCCCTGAGAAGTGAGGCCCACACTGTGCTATTAGACAATTCCAAAGAGGTATTTTTCCAAAAATAAATTACTTGCATTTCCACATGGACTGGTATGTGTTCCCAGCCACTGAGCAAATGTTGCTTCCTGCTCCTAGGCCAGGCAGGGGTAGTTCCCAGGGATTCCTTCTTACATTCACATCAACCCTTAAAACATCCAGGACTGATACTGGCCTTGCATTTTCCATTCTCATCATAAAAGAAGTGACTCTGGGAGGAGAAAAGTCACTCCCAGGTTAAACATCACCAAAAGTTTAATTTCTGAAAGGAAGTTTTGCACCCCATCTTATACCCTAGATCGTATTCAATTCCAATGTAAATAAGGCATGCTACATTAAGAAAAAGTGCTACATGCCATGATTTAGAGTTCTGATGTCCCAAGACTATAAGACTTACACCCTGATGAGTAGACAGAGCTGGACACAGGCTCACCTGACAGACCAAACTCTGGACATGATGCCTGACTCCTAGAGTGGAAGAGCATCTTGTCTTGGGGGAATCTTCTACAGAAGTCTGTGGTCTTTCATGCTATTACACTGGACCAAACAGTGTGTGTCTCCATTTTTTTAAAATGTTGAACAACTGTATCATCATCCATAGAATCACAAAAATTAGAAGAAAATTTTTGAATTGACCTTCATGTAAATATCGATATGCACACATGATTCAGCGAACAGTGGTGCACATCTAATTGGGATGCTTCTATCCCTGGGCATATTCTATACTCCAGCTTCACATCACTAGCTGCACTAACAAATCGTGAGGTCCTGTAAGTTCTTACTCAGAAAGCAGAACCAAAAAACTAGAGTAACTTGACCATTGGCTCAGGAAACTCATTTGATCCAGTAAGTCGGGGCCCATGGTGAGGTCACCTGCTGTCAGCCTGCTCCTAGGAACTGGCTCATCAAGCCATGCTGTCGAGACTTGTCCCTTGCACCCAAGAGTACAAACTCAGAAGCTGTGCCTTCACATAGTCACAATGACATTAATGTTTTAAAACATTTAACTGTAGGTCCCCCAAATTCATATTCTTAGTAAAATCTTCCATATCCTTGTCTGTGAAGGAGATATTGTCCCTTGAGGCAGAGAATTTATATGTGAAAAAAATCTTTTTTTTTTTTTTTGATACCAAGGATTGAACTCAAGGGCACTAGTCCACTCAGCCATATCTCCAACCCTATTTTTTTATTTTATTTAGAGACAAGGTCTCAGTGAGTTGAAGAGCTCCTTACTGTTGCTAAGACTGGCTTTGAACTCAGTGTCCTCCTGCCTCCCAAGCCCTTGGGATTACAGGTGTGCATCACCACACCTGGCTAGCAATATCTTAATATTTGCTGCTCTATTCTGTTTTTAACTGAAGGTCACTTTCTTTGTCTAGAAGGCCATTGCATCACCAGCCTTGTCATGGGAACAACTTCTGAGCTCCTACCTCCTGGTAAAGAGTTAATAGTTCCTATCATCTTAATGATATTCATGATCATGTTCCAGATGCTGCAACATTTATTTTGTACCAATCTCATTCCAATTCTCATGTGTTCTTGTTTCTCTCATAGAAGCACCCACCCCCAGATGGTTTTATAACCTGTTCCCTCTGAACCAAAAATTATCCACAGACCCTTTGACTGTCCCATGGCTTCTGGTTCTCACTGCTCCAATGTTCCCTGCTAGATCAAAGGACACTCAGAGGACCCCAGATGAATTCTGCAAACTCCACCTTCACATGCATTTACTCCCCAGCTATAGCTCACTGAATCCTAATGGATGGTATTGAAGTTTTACATGATGCAGGTGGCTAGATAACTTAATTTTAAATTTAATGTAAAAAGCTGGAAAGTAATTAAATAATAAACAACATTTTTTGTATATATTGTATTTTTTATTTGTTCTAATTAGTTATACATGACAACTCAATGCATCTTGACACATTTTACACAAATGGAGCACAACTGCTCATTGCTCTGGCTATACAAGATGCAGAGTCACACCAGTCATGCAATCATACATGTATCTAGAATAATAATGTTCATATCATTCCATCACCCTTCACATCCCACATCCCCTCTCCTCCTTTTACTCCTTTCTGTGCAATTCAAAGTTCCTCCATTCTTCCCTAGCCCTACCACCTTTATGGATCAGGATCTGCATATCAGAGAAAATATTTGAGTTATTTTGATTAGAATGATATTCTGCAGCTCCATCTATTTACCTGCATATACCAAAATTTCATTCTTCTTTAAGGCTGAGTGATATTCCATTGTGTATATATGTTATATTTTCTTTATCCATTCATCTGTTTAAGGGCATTTATGTTGGTTCCATAGTTTAGCTATTGTGAATTGAGCTGCTATAAATATTGATGTGGCTGTGTCACTGTAGTATGCTGATTTTAAGTCCTTTGGGTATAAACCAAGGAGTGGAACAGCTGGGTCAAATGATGATTCTATTCCAAGTTTTCTGAAGTATCTCCATACTGCTTTCCAGAGTGGTTACACCAGTTTGCAGTCGCACTAGCAATGTATAAGTATATCATTTTACCCACATCCTTGCCAAAACTTATCGTTTCTTGTATTCTTTATAATTTACATTCTTACTAGAGTGAGATAAAATCTTAGAGTAGTTTTGATTTGCATTTCTCTAATTGCTAGAGATGTTGAAAATTTTTTCATATATTTGTTGATTAATTCTATTTCTTCTTCTGTGAAGTATCTGTTCAGTTCCTTAGTCCCTTTACTGATTAGATTATTATGATGATGATGATTGGTGTTAAGTTTTTTGAGTTCTTTATATATCCTAGAGATCAGTGCTCTATCTGAGGTGCATGTGGCAAAGATTTTCTCCCATTCTGAAGGCTGCCACTACATTTTTTGTTTGTTTCTTTTACAAAGAAGAAGTTTTTAGTTTGACTCCATCCAAAAAGCAGGCCCAAATCTTTATCCTGTTGGCTTGGGACCTGATTTCCTTAACAAGAATCCTAAAGTGCAAAAATTAAAATCAAGAATCAACGAGTGGAATGGATTCAAACCTAAAGCAAACACCAGTTCTACTGAGGGGGTGTCCTTCTTGATGAAAGCTTTGTATTTTAAATGTGTGTTTTAAGAGGTTTTATGTCAAGAAAACAGGTGGCAAAGGATATGAAAACAGGAAACATTGATATAAGGACTTTATGATATGTCAAATCTTGTGTCAAATAATGCAAAACCCTGCAGATGTGAGGGTGGTATAGTATTTCTGCAGAATTTAGCAAAAAACATTTTCTTTGTGTATTAATCATGAACAAATATTAATACACAAAGAAAATGTGTATAGATTTTTATACTAATATAAATTGGAAAGATATTTATTGGGAAATGAGCTCTTCTGAAATATTAGGTCTACCCTTTTATGGAAACTATATTTAAGAGTACTTGTTAGAGCCTTTTGGTGATTATGTTTTTTCAGTGTGTTGTAGAACTGAAACTGCAGAAGACAAAATACTTAGGACACCCCATAGTTAGAAATTTGATAAGAATTTAGCAGCCAACAAAAAGTGTAGTAACTTCTTCTTTTTTATTCATTTTATTTGTATATGACAAAATACATTTTTATGTCCAATATAGTGAGTTTTGCAACTAGTTTCATCCTGAAACAAGGCCTGCTCAATACTACCAATAAAATCAATATAGCACAGTAGCTGTTCAATTTTAGATACAAAGAATAAATAACCTAAATATAAAACACTAAAATATTAGAAACATGTATTTAACCATTCTTCACAGGCATCCAACTTCACAAATATAAACCACAGCATGCCTAACTGTTGTGCAACCAGAGCATGTTGCAGTCTCTCAAACTCATCAACTACTGTATATTTTACCTCCACATTAGACCATGACCATGAAAATTCTCTGTATTCAGACCCACCATTCATACAGTTCAAATATAACCAAAAATAAAATTTCACAATTATCCTTGTACCTTCAAAATCAAGAATTTATTTCTTATATGAATACTTTAAAGTCAGTTGAGATCAGGTCTTTTAAGTCCAATTTTCTGCCTTCATTGGTCACTTTTTGTTTTTGTTTTTTTATCATAGTATGTTAGATTCTGTAACCTCCACATTCATTTTGGCAGGTAATGAGTGATGCTGAAAATATAAATAAGTGTATTGTTTTTATTTTTAGAACACCACATGGGCTGCTTGACTATTTTCTTATTTCAGATGTCTGTTAATACAAACTAGGCTACTCCATGATAGTGTTAAAAACAAAATGTACTAACAACCTGATATAAAGGCTTTAAAAGTTAGGCATTATGTGGAGCCCTATCTTTACAGAAGTTTTCTACTGTTAAGTGCTTTTACTTTTATTTTCAGTTTTCATTTTCTAGTATTCCACCATAATTAAAATTGCATAAGATAATTGCTTTACATTTCACATACATATATTTACCTGTAGTAACTTCTTCTATAGCATGTTTTAAAGATACTATTCTTGACAGAGAATATTATGCCAGGACATTCAGACTTTTCCAAGTTTTGTAAAGTTTTTAGAATATTTGTATCAATGCCAGAGATACATAGCATTCTAAGAAAGCAGATATTTATATTATTAAAGTCAAAAAACAGATTGGATCAGAGTTTTAAAGGGATTTTTTTAAAAACCAGGGTCTAGGAAGGTGTGGTTGTAAGAGATAGCAGCACCTAAAGAGACGTTAAGCATTTCACATAGAGACATTTGAAAATGAGCTGAGGGCATTGAAGGAATTTGCAAGACCACAGCCATGGCATGTTTAAGAATGTAGAAGGGAAAATTACCTTGAGAAGGCTTATGGGGCACCCTGCTTGCAAACAGGGCCCAGGAAGTTGCTTTACCACACTCAGCCAGAAAGACATTCAGAAACCACCAGGGCAGTAATTTCAGGGACCCAGCTTCGGTGTGAGTTGGCAGCAGATTTTGGCATCATGTCTGTGGCTCTTTAGGAATGTAAGGTGCTCATGTTAGGGGTCATGGAAGTTTCCACTGTCATTGTTAGAAAGACCTGGGAGGTCAGGCAAACTGTCCCTGCAGGCTGCCCCTGACAGGGTGATATGTGAAGCTGTGAAGGTGAAGCCAAAGTTGGAATGGAATCCCCAGAATTTAATGGATGCAAGTAGCATAAACTCCACCAAGGAATCCTGCTGGCTGCAGAGAAAGCCAAAGGAAAACAGAGCCCTGTGATCTGCCTCCAGCAAGGGGGAAAAGGCAGGCATTGTCAATCCCTCTGGAAATAGCATCTTGCAGTCAAAGGTCCTAGATGTTCTACATGAAATTACATGTGGAGTTATGGTTGCTCAGCTGGGTTTGCCTTTCCTCTGGCCCATCCATTCTTTCCATAGCCTTGTTATTTACTTTTTTTTTTTAATTAATTTTTATTGTAGGTTATTCAAAACATTACATAGTTCTTGATATATCATATTTCACACTTTGATTCAAGTGGGATATGCGCTCCCATTTTTACCCCACATACAGATTGCAGAATCACATCAGTTGCACAACCATTGATTTACATATTGCCATTCTGGTGTCTGTTGTATTCTGCTGCCTTTCCTATCCTCTACTATCCCCCTTCCCCCCTCCCCTCCCCTCTTCTCTCTCTACCCCCTCTACTGTAATTCATTTCTCCCACTTATATTTTTCCTCCTTTCCCCTCACTTCCTCTTGTATGTAATTTTGTATACCCCTGAGGGTCTCCTTCCATTTACATGCAATTTCCCTTCTCTCTCCCTTTCCCTCCCACCTCTCATCCCTGTTTAATGTTAATCTTCTTCTCATGCTCTTTGTCCCTACTCTGTTCTTAGCTACTCTCCTTATATCAAAGGAGACATTTGGCATTTGTTTTTAAGGGATTGGCTAGCTTCACTTAGCATAATCTGCTCTAATACCATCCATTTCCCTCCAAATTCTATGATTTTGTCATTTCTTAATGCAGAGTAATACTCCATTGTGTATAAATGCCACATTTTTTTTATCCATTCGTCTATTGAAGGGCATCTAGGTTGGTTCCACAGTCTTGCTATTGTGAATTGTGCTGCTATGAACATGGATGTAGCAGTGTCCCTATAGTGTGCTCTTTTTAGGTCTTTAGGGAATAGACCGAGTAGGGGAATAGCTGGATCAAATGGTGGTTCCATTCCGAGCTTTCCAAGAAATCTCCATACTGCTTTCCAAATTGGCCGCACCAATTTGCAGTCCCACCAGCAATGTACAAGAGTACCCTTTTCCCCACATCCTCGCCAGCACTTGTTGCTGTTTGACTTCCTAATGGCTGCCAATCTTACTGGAGTGAGATGGTATCTTAGGGTGGTTTTGATTTGCATTTCTCTGACTGCTAGAGATGGTGAGCATTTTTTCATATACTTGTTGATTGATTGTATGTCCTCCTCTGAGAAATTTCTGTTCAGGTCCTTGGCCCATTTGTTGATTGGGTTATTCATTATCTCATTGTCTAATTTTTTTAGTTCTTTGTATATTCTGGATATTAGGGCTCTGTCTGAAGTGTGAGGAGTAAAGATTTGTTCCCAGGACGTAGGCTCCCTATTTACCTCTCTTATTGTTTCTTTTGCTGAGAAAAAACTTTTTAGTTTGAGTAAGTCCCATTTATTGATTCTAGTTATTAACTGTTGTGCTATGGGTGTCCTATTGAGGAATTTGGAGCCCGAACCCACAGTATGTAGATCATAGCCAACTTTTTCTTCTATCAGACGCCATGTCTCTGATTTGATATCAAGTTCCTTGATCCACTTTGAGTTAACTTTTGTGCATGGCAAGAGAAAGGGATTCAGTTTCATTTTGTTGCAAATGGATTTCCAGTTTTCCCAACACCATTTGTTGAAGATGCTATCCTTCTTCCATTGCATGCTTTTAGCCCCTTTATCGAATATAAGATAGTTGTAGTTTTATGGATTGGTTTCTGTGTCCTCTATTCTGTACCATTGGTCCACCCGCCTGTTTTGGTACCAGTACCATGCTGTTTTTGTTACTATTGCTCTGTAGTATAGTTTGAAGTCTGGTATAGCTATACCGCCTGATTCACACTTCCTGCTTAGCATTGTTTTTGCTATTCTGGGTCTTTTATTTTTCCATATGAATTTCATGATTGCTTTCTCTATTTCTACAAGAAATGCCGTTGGGATTTTGATTGGCATTGCATTAAACCTATAGAGAACTTTTGGTAATATCGCCATTTTGATGATGTTACTTCTACCTATCCATGAACAGGGTATATTTTTCCATCTTCTAAGATCTTCTTCTATTTCTCTCTTTAGGGTTCTGTAGTTTTCATTGTATAAGTCTTTCACCTCTTTTGTTAGGTTGATTCCCAAGTATTTTATTTTTTTTTTTGAGGATATTGTGAATGGGGTGGTTGTCCTCATTTCCATTTCAGAGGATTTGTCACTGATATACAGGAATGCCTTTGATTTATGCGTGTTGATTTTATAGCCTGCCACTTTGCTGAATTCATTTATTAGCTCTAATAGTTTCTTTGTAGACCCTTTTGGATCTACTAGGTATAGAATCATGTCATCTGCAAATAGTGATAATCTGAGTTCTTCTTTTCCTATTTTTATGCCTTTAATTTCTTTCATCTGTCTAATTGCTCTGGCCAGTGATTCGAGAACTATGTTGAACAGAAGTGGTGAGAGAGGGCATCCCTGTCTTGTTCCAGATTTTAGAGGGGATGCCTTCAGTTTTTCTCCATTCAGAATGATGCTAGCCTGAGGCTTGGCATAGATTGCTTTTACAATATTGAGGTATGTTCCTGTTATCCCTATTTTTTCTAGAGTTTTGAACATAAAGGGATGCTGTACTTTGTCGAATGCTTTTTCCGCATCTATCGAGATGATCATATGGTTCTTATTTTTAAGCCTATTGATGTGGTGAATAACATTTATTGATTTCCGTATATTGAACCAGCCTTGCATCCCAGGGATAAATCCTACCTGATCATGGTGCACAATTTTTTTGATATGTTTTTGTATCCGGTTCGCCAGAAGTTTATTGAGGATTTTTGCATCTAGGTTCATTAGAGATATTGGTCTGTAGTTTTCTTTCTTTGAAGTGTCTTTGTCTGGTTTAGGAATCAGGGTGATGTTGGCCTCATAGAATGAATTTGGAAGTTCTCCCTCTTTTTCTATTTCCTGAAATAGCTTGAAAAGTATTGGTATTAGTTCCTCTTTAAAGGTTTTGTAAAACTCTGCTGTATACCCATCCGGTCCTGGGCTTTTCTTAGTTGGTAATCTTTTGATGGTATCTTCTATTTCCTCAATTGATATTGGTCTGTTTAGGTTGTCAATATCCTCCTGACTCAATCTGGGCAAATCATATGACTTAAGAAATTTATCGATGCCTTCACTATCTTCTATTTTATTGGAGTATAAGGATTCAAAATAGTTTCTGATAATCTTCTGTATTTCTGAAGTGTCTGTTGTGATATTGCCTTTTTCATCCCATATGCTGGTAATTTGAGTTCTCTCTCTTCTTCTCTTCGTTAGCGTGGCTAAGGGTCTGTCAATTTTATTTATTTTTTCAAAGAACCAACTTTTAGTTTTGTCAATTTTTTCAATTGTTTCTTTCGTTTCAATTTCATTAATTTCAGCTCTGATTTTAATTATTTCTTGTCTTCTACTTCTTTTGCTGTTGTTTTGCTCTTCTTTTTCTAGGATTTTGAGTTGAAGTATTAGATCATTTATTTGTTGGTTTTTTCTTTTTCTAAGGAATGAACTCCAAGCAATAAATTTTCCTCTTAGAACTGCTTTCAATGTGTCCCATAGATTCCGATATGTTGTGTCTGTGTTTTCATTTATCTCTAAGAATTTTTTAATTTCCTCCTTGATGTCTTCTATAACCCATTGATCATTCAGTAACCTATTGTTCATTCTCCAAGTGATGCATGATTTTTCGTTACTTCTTTTATCGTTAATTTTCAATTGCATTCCATTATGGTCAGATAAGATACATGGTATTATCTCTACTCCTTTGTATTGTCTAAGAGTTGCCCTGTGACATAATATATGATCTATTTTTGAGAAGGATCCATGTGCTGCTGAGAAAAAAGTGTAACTGCTTGATGTTGGGTGGTATATTCTATATATTTCAATTAAGTCTAGGTTATTAATTGTGTTATTGAGCTCTATAGTTTCCTTATTCAACTTTTGTTTGGAAGATCTGTCCAGTGGTGAGAGAGGTGTGTTGAAGTCTCCCATGATTATTGTATGGTGGTCTATTAGACTCTTGAACTTGAGAAGAGTTTGTTTGATGAACATAGCTGCACCATTGTTTGGGGCATATGTATTTATAATTGTTATGTCTTGTTGGTGTATGGTTCCCTTGAGAAGTATGTAGTGTCCCTCTTCATCCCTTTTGATTAACTTTGGCTTGAAATCTATTTTATTTGATATGAGTATGGACACTCCTGCTTGTTTCCGAAGTCCATATGAGTGATATGATTTTTCCCAACCTTTCACCTTCAGTCTATGTATGTCTTTTCCTATCAAATGAGTCTCCTGAAGGCAGCATATTGTTGGGTCTTGTTTTGTGATCCATTCTACTAGCCTGTGTCTCTTAATTGGTGAGTTTAAGCCATTAACATTTAGGGTTATTATTGAGATATGGGTTGTTCTTCCAGCCATATTTGTTTATTTATGTTACTAAACATGGTTTGTTTTCCTCTTTGATTATTCCCCCCCCTTTACTGTACTACCTCCCGCTGTTGGTTTTCATTGATATTTTCCATTTCCTCTTCCTGTAATATTTTGCCGAGGATGTTTTGAAGAGATGGTTTTCTAGCTGCAAATTCTTTTAACTTTTGTTTATCATGGAAGGTTTTAATTTCATCTTCCATCCTGAAGCTTAATTTCGCGGGATACACGATTCTTGGTTGGAACCCATTTTCTTTCAGTGTTTGAAATATGTTATTCCAGGATCTTCTAGCTTTGAGAGTCTGTGTTGAAAGATCAGCTGTTATCCTGATTGGTTTACCCCTAAATGTAATCTGCTTCCTTTCTCTTGTAGCTTTTAAAATTCTCTCCTTATTCTGTATGTTGGGCATCTTCATTATAATGTGTCTAGGTGTGGATCTCTTATGATTTTGCACATTCAGCGTCCTGTAGGCTTCTAGGATTTGGGATTCTGTCTCATTCTTCAAGTCTGGGAAGTTTTCTCGTATTATTTCGTTGAATAGATTGCTCATTCCTTTGGTTTGGACCTCAGTACCTTCCTGTATCCCAATGACTCTTACGTTTGGTCTCTTTATGTTATCCCATATTTCTTGAATGTTCTGCTCATGGTTTCTTAACAGCTTTGCTGAGCTGTCTATGTTCTTCTCCAGTTGAAATACTTTGTCTTCATTGTCTGATGTTCTATCTTCTAAGTGTTCTACTCTGCTGGTAGTATTCTCAATTGAGTTTTTAACTTGGTTTATTGTTTCCTGCATTTCCAGGATTTCTGTTTGTTTGTTTTTTATAACCTCTATCTCCCTGTATAATTGATCTTTTGCTTCTTGGATTTGTTTATGTAATTTATTGTCAAAGTGGTCGAAGTGGTCTTTCTTTGTCTGATTTTGCTGTCTAATGTCTTCCTTGAGACTCCAGATCATCTGAAGCATGTATATCCTGAATTCTTTATCTGACATTCCATCTGCTGCAGATATTACCTCTTCTAAAGTTGAGTTGACCTGCATTGCTTGTGGTCCTTTCTTTCCTTGTCTTTTCATATTGATCGCGTTTCTTTCTGCTTGGTGAAACTGTTGTGTTATTGATTTTTCCCCCTATATATTTATATTGCTCTTGTATAGCTGCAAAGTCTCCCTCACAGGCTTTGGTGGTGGTTCTGCCCCTCCTCCAATTGAGGCAATGTGTCTACCACGCCGGGAGGCCGCTGTGCCTGTACTTTCGATGGGCCTGTTCTTTCGGTGGTCACAGGTCCGCCTATCTTGCAGGCGTGAGCAGCGGCTTTGTCCCTCCGCTGGCCACTAGGCCTGTTCTGTCTGTCGGTTGCAGGTCTGTCTACCTAAAAGGCGCTGGTAGCGGCTCTGCCCCTCCCCCAACCGGGGCGATGTATCTGGCGGGCCACTGGGCCTGTTTTGTCAGTGGTCACGGTTCCGCCTACCTTGCACGTGCGTGGAGCAGCTGTGTCCCTCCGAGAGTTGCTGGGCCTAACCTGCCGGTGAGTGGCAAGTGCACCTGCCTTGCAGGCCCGGGGGTGGCTCTGCTGCTCCGCGGGTTGCTGGGCCTGATATGCTGGTGAGACGCAGGTTTGCCTACCTTGCAGGCGCCTGGCGGCTCTGCCCCTCCCCCTACCGGGGCAGGCGATGTGTCTGGCCGTCCTCTGAGCCTGTTCTGTTGGTGGTCAGGGTACTGCCTACCTAGCAGGATCGTGGGGCAGCTGTGCCCCTCCGCAGTTTGTTGGGCCTGACCTGCTGGTGTGTGGCAAGTGCGACTACCTTGCAGGCCCGGGGGTGGCTCTGCCGCTCCGCGGTTGCTGGGCCTGATCTGCTGGTGATTCGCAGGTCTGCGTAACTTGCAGGCGCCCGGCGGCTCTGCCCCTCCCCCAACCTGAGCGATGTGTCTGGCAGTCCACTGGGCCTGTTTTGTCGGTGGTCACAGTTCCGCCTACCTTGCACACGCGTGGAGCAGCTGTTTCATTAGTGCCTGGGCACACTCTCCTTGTTTGCCTCCCTCAGGCCCTAAGTTTGTAGAGCTTGGGGCTGAGAACCCCCAGCAAATTTGCTTACCTTCTGGTAGCCACGCCCCCGTATCTGATGCAAGAGACCTCAGTTGTCAGCACTGGTGGGAGCGGTAGCTGGGAGTCCCGCTCCGCGCGGTTCCTGCCAGCTCCTGTGCCGGCGCCGCCGCGGCTCCCACCGGCTCCCGCGCCGCTGCTGCGGCTCCCGCCGGTTCCGGCCGGCTCCCGTGCCGCTGCCCCGGCTGCCGCCGGCTCCCTCGCTGCAGCCGCGGCTGCCGCCAGCTCCCGTGCCGCCCTTGGTCTGGCCATTTCGCTCACAGGAGAGCTGGGAGGGGCCCTTAAGGTTTCCCCGCTGATCTATAGCTGAAAGAGCTGTGATCAGTCAAAAAAAAAAAAAAAAAAACAGAGATGATGACGTCAGCTCTCCAAGATGGTGGCCGCTGGCTTCCTCTGTGGTCTGACCGATGTGGAGAACCGAATTGGATGGCTTCCTTCCCCGTCTCAAGCCCAGAATTCAGCTCTGAGTACAGCATTTGCACAGCTGGCGGGAGCCTGCAGAATCCGTATCGCTGTATCTTTGCATTGTTATCTTAGCAGAGCCAGAGGGGAATGGCAGGAGCTGTCTGCCGGCCGGGCGGGGACCCTTCTCGCCAAGCGGGGCCGCCAGGGGCCGCTTGTAAAGCCGGGTGGCTGCAGCCGCGTGGCTAAGAACCAGGCGGGCGGGGTGGCTGTTTGCAGAGCCAGAGGGGAATGGCAGAAGCTGTCTGTCGGCCGGGCAGGGACCCTTCTCGCCGAGTAGGGCCGCCGGCGGCGCTTGTAAAGCCGGGCGGCTGCAGCCTCGTGGCTAAGAACCAGGCAGGTGGGGTGGCTGTTTGCAGAGCCAGAGGGGAATGGCGGGAGCTGTCTGCCGGCCGGGCGGGGACCCTTCTCGCCGAGCGGGGCCGCCGGGGGCCGCTTGTAAAGCCGGGTGGCTGCAGCCGCGTGGCTAAGAACCAGGCGGGCGGGGTGGCTGTTTGCAGAGCAAGAGCGGAATGGCGGGAGCTGTCTGCTGGCCGGGCGGGGACCCTTCTCGCCAAGCAGGGCCGCCGTTAGCCGCTTGTAAAGCCGGGTGGCTGCAGCCGCGTGGCTAAGAACCAGGCAGGCGGGGTGGCTGTTTGCAGGGCAAGAGTGGGGCCGCCAGGGTAGCCGGGATGACGGAAGCTGTCTGTCGGCCGGGCAGGGACCCTTCTCGCCGAGTAGGGCTGCCGGCGGCGCTTGTAAAGCCGGGCGGCTGCAGCCTCGTGGCTAAGAACCAGGCGGGCGGGATGGCTGTTTGCAGAGCCAGAGGGGAATGGCGGGAGCTGTCTGCCAGCCGGGTGGGGACCCTTCTCCCCGAGCGGGGCCGCCAGGGGCCGCTTGTAAAGCCGGGTGTCTGCAGCCGTGTGGCTAAGAACCAGGCGGGCGGGGTGGCTGTTTGCAGGGCAAGAGCGGGGCTGCCAGGGTAGCCGGGATGGCGGAAGCTGTCTGTCGGCCGGGCAGGGACCCTTCTCACCGAGTAGGGCTGCCGGCGGCACTTGTAAAGCCGGGCGGCTGCAGCCTCGTGGCTAAGAACCAGGCGGGCGGGGTGGCTGTTTGCAGAGCAAGAGCGGAATGGCGGGAGCTGTCTGCCGGCCGGGCGGGGACCCTTCTCGCCAAGCAGGGCCGCTGGTGGCCGCTTGTAAAGCCGGGTGGCTGCAGCTGCGTGGCTAAGAACCAGGCGGGTGGGGTGGCTATTTGCAGGGCAAGAGCGGGGCCGCCAGGGTAGCCGGGATGGCGGAAGCTGTCTGCTGGCCGGGCAGGGACCCTTCTGCCACACTGCTCTGGGCCGCCTGCCGCTTGCAGAAGCGGCCGGTGGCCGCGGGATTGGACTCTGCGCCCGCCGGTCAAGTTTCACTTGTCTGAGGCAAACTGTCACGTCTAATAAACTTACTAATTCTCGGCAGGTCTTCTTTCAACAGAATTTTGCTAGATGATCCTCAGTAGGTAGAATGTAGCTGTTTTAATGAGTGTTTCTGATCCCGTTAATGTGGAGATATTGAGAGTGCTGTTTCCTCGCCGGCCACCATGTTGGATCTCCTTGTTATTTACTTTTTGAATGGGGAGATTTACATTCTACCAGTGGATATTGGATGTATATAATTTGCTTTTGACTTTTACAAGCCAAGAGTTTTACCTTCAGTTTCAGGTGATATTTTGGACTTGGACTTCAGGGCAAAGACTATGGGACCCTTGGAGATGGACTAAATTTGTTTTGTATTGTGAAATGGACATGAGTTTTGGAGGTCTGGGGTTGAAATGTTATGGATGGGATGTGAAGTGTCTCCCAAAAGTTCCTGAGTTGAGGCCGGAATTTGCAAATGTAAAATGATTGGATTGTGAGACCTTCAACTTAACTAGTCTCTCCTAGTTTGAATGAATTGATTGGGTGGTAGCTTTAGGTTTTGGGCCTATTGCTGGAGGAGGTAAGCCATGGAATTAAGCCCTGGAAACAGTCATCTTCCTCAGATTTCCTTTCCCCTTCCCAGTCTTTGCTTCCTAGCAGCCACATCCTGAGCAGCTTCCCTCTGCAGTATCGTTTCTCAATGTGCCCACACCACGGGCACAAAGCCATGGAATTGGCCAATGATTAAACTGAAACTCTGAACCTAGGAGCCAAAAATGTGCTTTCCCTCATCTGAGTTGTTTTTTGGGTTTTTTGTTTGTTTGTTTTGGTTTGGTTTGGTTTTTTTTTGTACCAGAGATTGAATTTGGGCACTCAACCACTGAGCCACATCCCCAGCCATATTTTGTATTTCATTTAGAGACAGAGTCTCACTGAGTGCCTTGCTGTTGCTGAGGCTGGCTTTGACCTCACAATCCTCCTCCCTCAGCCTCATGAGCTCTAGGATTATTGGCATGCACTACTGTGCCTGGCTGGCTTTTGGTTTTGATCAGGTATTTTTGTCACCACAATGCAAAGCTCACTGACACAATTACTCAGCACATTCATAGAGAGTTTAAAGTGTTTACGAGAGATGTCAAATACGGGAAAACATACGATAATCAATAAATCAGTCACATTATATTAGCAGAATGAAAAATACATGTCTACAAATGGAGGTGTTGATTAAATATTTCTGGCATATACATATAATGGTATGTCATTCATCCTTAAAGATGAACAAATGATACATGTAACAAGGTAGCTTAATTTCAATGATGTTAGGGTAACTTAAGCCAGAACACAGATCATATACTGAATGATTACATCTATTTGAAATTTCACAGATATGTAAATTCAAAGATACAGAATAAATTTAGTGTTTTCCAGTGACTGCAGTTAGGCATAATATGCAAAATGTGTGTAATGGATTAGATGGTTCTTTTGAAGTAAAACAAGTATTTGGGAACAAGATGTAGCGGGAAGTTGTGCAATGGGGCAGTGTGGTAAATAAGACTAAGCCAATAACCATGACTGTTGCAAAGCTTAACTTTATGTCACGTAGACTTCATCTCATTGATAAGAAATTTTGGTGCTGAACTGCAGACAGCCTTAGATGTTTCCCACTTACAGGTTGGGGAATGAGTGAGAATTGCCCACCACCCTCAGTGTTCACTGATCCCCATGAACACCCCTAACACACTGTGGTGAAGGGGGGCACAGATGGAAATACACAGTGAGCACCATCAGTCTCTCTTCAGTGTTACCCGATTCTCAATAACGACTCAGGGAGATGCCCAGCAGATGAGTTCCTCTGTGCCATCCACTGTCCACATTGGCACATGCCCAGAAGTGGGGTAAGGCTGCAGTAGTTATGGAGGAGCTGAAGACAACAATGAATCTTCATGGTGCCGACAATTCCATAATGAATCACTATGGCTCTCCTTTATTTTTTAATTCATGTTAGATCAAGCAGCTAGCTCCTTGTATGCTTATTAATTAACCCAAATCATATAATCTTGGAAATACAAAGATAAATAGGTTCTACTTCCTAAGCAGAACCCCTTTGCACATTGTTCTCCAAAGTGGCAAACAGATAAACAAAGCACTTGTTAAAAAACAAGAGAACAAGAAAAAAAAAAAAAACATAAACTCCCCCATGACACCAACAATGCGACCACAAGTGCAGTGACACCAAGGTCCCGGTGATGTTGGGATGATGCAAAGTGCTGCCGCTCACTTGAGCAGCTTTGCTCCTTTTATTACTTAGTTTAATCACATCAATCTCTAACCTACATTCTAACCACCTCTAAATAAGCCCCTCTTTCTACACAGATGACCCTTTTTTCCTCAATTCAGGCAAATTCCCCTGATACCCTGCAGGAGTGATGGTCAGTCAGAAGCACGGTGTGGCTGCCAGCCCTGGTGATGTGCCCCTGGCCTGGGAGACCCGGCTTCCCTTCCTTGATGGTAAATAAAGTGAGGCCAGTGTGCCACCTGGCATAACAGATGACTTCAGGACTCCTGACACCTTCTTGCCTGTTGGCCACAGATGATGTAGGTCTTCCCACCTCCTTGCATTCCAGAAGCACTGGACATGTAGATTGTATCAGTTTTGAAAGTAATCATGATCTTGTGCTGGTAGACACACAGATATGTCCTTGACAGCCTGACACCTGGCAGGGGACACACAGCCTAGTTGTAAGTCCAAAAGCATCTTATTGGCTTCCCCAATTTCAAAGAAAAAAGCTTGGTTTGGGAGGCTGAGGCCAAAGAGTCGGATCATAGGTTTGTGGCCAGTCTCAGCACCTTAGCAAGGCTCTACACACTTAGTGAAACCCTCCCTCAAAATTTAAAATAAAAAGGGCTGGGAAGTGGCTCGGTGGTTAAGCACCCCTGTGTTCAGTCCCTGGCATAAAAGAAAGAAAGAAAGAAAGAAAGAAAGAAAGAAAGAAAGAAAGAAAGAAAGAAAGAAAGAAAGAAAGAGAAGGAAGGAAGGAAGGAAGGAAGGAAGGAAGGAAGGAAGGAAGGAAGGAAGGAAGGAAGGAAGGAAAATTGCCAAGAAGTGTAAATTTCCCAAATTCCGTCCTCCTCCGAGACACTTTTTATATTCAATGTAAATACAGTACACATTTTCTACAGTAGTATAAATTCCAAAGAATTATAGAATCATATGTGGAAGCACTTTTATTTACATCCTGTAAAATTAGAAGAACCTATGATCTCCCTGGACTTCAATATTAATGACATTTTGTCTCAATAGTTTAAAACCACTGTGTTTACACTATCAAGCTCACTTATTTTTTAATTTGTTCTTTTTAGGTACACATGACAGTAGAGTGCATTTTGACATATTATACATACACAGAGTATAACTTTTCCTCTAATTAGGACCCCATTCTTGCAGTCGTACATGATGTGGAGAATCACAGCTCACTTTTAACATTGTGAAAATTGTGCTCCCCTGTCCTTACTGAGGCACCATATCAGGCTGCTGGGCACCTGTGGCTGTCACAGGTCAATGGTGGCTTACAGGGTAGCGAGAGTGAGGGAGCAACCAGCATCCCTTCCAGGGCTCTACAAGGTCTGAAGTCTGCACAGTGAGTCTCTGCTAGGGTTAAGGCTGGCCCCTAGGTCACAGGACATGCCCCATGAACCCAGGATGGAGAGAGGTGAGTAAAAGCCACTAGGTCAGCTACTGAGACACAGTTAAATGATGTCAAGAAGTGAAATGCACTGAGAAAACAGGATGAATAGCAGCATAGAGGAGAAGCTCCAGACAGGAGTGGGACTATGGGAGGGCTCCTTGTTGGCTCTGGATCCTGAGGACAGCTGAGAAGAGAGATGGGGGAGGAGGAGGGAGGGGAAGAGGCAGGCTCACTCCCAGGTACGCCCTCTCAGAACCCTCAGGAGGGGCCTCCTTGACTGCAGCAGGCTCCTTAGAGCTGCAGTGACATCTCTGTTGTGCAGGCTGTAGATGAGGGGGTTCAGCACAGGGGTGAGGATGGTATAGAAAGCCGACACCATCACATCCTGCTGCGCTGTGTGGTAGGAGCCGGGGAGCATGTAAGTGTAGATGGCTGCACCAAAGAAGAGTAGCACCACTGTCATGTGGGAAGAGCAGGTGGCCAGTGCCTTCCTGCGGCCCTCAGCTGAGCTGGTCCTGTGGATGAGGAGCAGGATGAGGTTGTAGGAGCTGGAGATGACCACGGTGGGCACGAGGAGCATGAGGACACAGCACAGGTACATGAGCATCTTGTAGAGGGAGACATCCGAGCAGGAGAGCCTCAGCAGGGCAGGGGCCTCACAGAAGAAGCTCAGGATCTTCCTGGACTTGCAGAAGGGGAAGCTCATGGTGATGGGCGTGAGCAGCAAGCCGTCCAGTGCTCCCAGGAGCCAGCAGCTGGACACCAGCAGCCGGCAGACCCTCTGGTTCATCAGCAGTGGGTAATGCAGAGGTCTGCAAATGGCGACATACCCGTCATAGGCCATGGCCGACAGAAGGAAAAACTCAGCCCCTGCCAGGGTCAGGTAGAACATCTGGATCCCACAGCCTGCAGGGGAGATTGTATGGTCTCCCGTGACCTGGCCCACCAGCATCTTGGGCACAGTCACAGAGATGTACAGGAGATCCATGAGAGAGAGCTGGCTGATGAAGGAGTACATGGGGGTCCAGAGGCAGGGCTCTGAGTAGATGAGAAGAATGAGGAGGGCGATCCCAGCTAGGGCCATCAAGAAAATAATGAAGGTCAAAGTGTAGAGGAGGGTAGTGTGGGTGGTGTTCCCAAAGAGTCCCACGAGGAGAAAACTGGTGCTTAAGTTTGATTCCATGAAGTTTCCTTCCCCACATGCATATCTAGCAGGTAGTTTCACCTATGAAGAGTGAGGGTTGTCACTCTCCCTCCATCACACCTGCGTGACTGTCCCAGTCTGCTTGGGTAAGACATGCACATCGAGCTATTTCCCCACACACTGGGTAAAATCGAGGTGTAATCCTAAATTCAAATCTCAGGGAAGTGAAGCTGTGCGTGGCCCCAGGAGCAGATTAAGCTGCTCCTGAATCTCGGGACCTGCGGGCTCATCAGGGTCTCACTGCTGGAAGTCAGAGTGAGGCAGCTGTGGAGGGTGATAATGTCAGTGGAGCTAAAAATCACACCTCACATCCTCTGAAAACCACAGTCTCCTCCAGAATCCTCTCCTCCTATATCTCCATCATGTGGACCCCGTGCAGGGAAAAGAGCAGCAGTGGCTGGCCACCCCTACAAGGGATTTAATCCACTAACCATCCTGCAGGAACATGATATGTACAAGAAATGGCAGAAATAAAAGTTGGAGATGCTCTAAATATCAACTATTTCATTTAAAAACAAATTAAGCACTTATTTTTCTTTCTGAGGATGCTGTTTCTCCCCTAAAACAGTGCCTGGGAGTGCAATATTCCATGTGCAGTGATAGGGGGAATGGAGTTGAAGGGCCAGGAGAGCAGTTGTGTAAAGACTCGGTGCTGCAGCCCCTGACAATCCTTGGATCCTTCCAGCCCTGAAGTCCACTTAGAAAACCAGTAGAGTCATCCCCTGGGATGACATCCCACAGCTTTGCTCAGGAACAGCTCCACCTAAGATGCACCTGCAGGTTTTCAGCCGACTGGTGTGAGTCACACTGGGCATGAAGAAAATCGTCCTGCACTCAAAGTTAAGGAGATGTCAGGCTGCAGACTACTGATGGGTGGGAGTTCTGTGGCTGTCAGGCTGGTTGACCTGGGACTGCTGCACCCAGGGTAGAACAGCATGCAGAGGAAAAGTCATATAGCAGCTGAGTCCCAGGTACACACAAAGCAAAGCGCAGTGAACCATGGGCAGGCAGAAAAGGCGAGTCTTCAGGAAAGCTGAAGTGTGACTCATGCAGGAGACAGCAGCAAGGATCAGCGGCTAGTGTTCCCTGGCCTCCTTCCTGGTGCAGAGTCCATCAGACCTGGCAGAGCAAAGCCTTGTGCTTCGCTTCTCTGCTCCCCAGTGAGTGAATCTGCACCACAGCAGCCCAGAGAAGTCATCCCCGTCCTAAAGATGGGCGATGGGTACAATGGGGAGGCAAGTAGGGAGTTTCATCAGCAGGTTCTTGGCCTGAGGGAGCTAGACACACACCTGCTGTGTGACTTCCACGCTGCTGAGGAAGCCTGGACCAGCTCCCCAGGGGAACCTAGGAACTGCAGCGACCACTTGTCATCTATCCATCTTCCCCACGCTTGGCCTGCGCTCAGGATGGGATGCCTGCTGTCCTCAGCCTCTCCAGAGGTCCACTTTTCTGGTTTCTGTTGCTGTCCTGCTCTTGATGTTTTTACCATTTGGTTTTCCAAGTATATTGTAACTTTCCACTTACAACAAACATGGCAGTTGTACATATTTGCCAATTTGATGGGGTAAAGCTATAAAAATCTCCATCTTTTTCAGTAGGACAGGCATATTGTTTTTTAAATTATTTTCCCAGCTTAAAATCATGTTTTCATATTTGGTATTCATTGTCTCACTCTATGAAATAAATCTGAATTTCAGAAAGGCAGGATTGTGCAGAACACACATAGTCAGACTATGAACCCAGACAGGATTGAAGGTCCCAGCTCTCTTCTCCTCAGTCTGTAATTGCTCTGTGCACCACCCAATGACCGCTTCAAGTCCTCTTCAACACAACCAAGCATTGCTCTTCAGTACCCTAATCAAGCAAGGGTAGGGGCCATGTAGACACTCTCCTGGCAGACTTGTAAGCCCATAGTAGGTCCACAAGAAACCTATTCACAGTTTAGCTATCTCCTAGTTGTGTCCAAGTTCACTCCATAGCCCCAAAGTTCAAGTGATAACATGCCTGACATGTTATCACCACAGCTTCCCACTGTCCCTTCTGTTTCTGTGGGAATGCCTGGCCCCACAGACTCGGGGCTGTGTGGAGGCCACAGGGGAAGGCAAAGACTACAACTGAAATGGGCATCAGCTAAAGCTGCAGTCCAGCTGCCCTGCTGGCTTCAGACTACGTGATCTCAGTGGAGACCCTAAAATCCCTGTGGTTTCTCAGAATCCAGTCAAGCAGCACATGTACTCTTGTGTCTCTGAATCATAAGACACATTCGATTCCAACACCCAACTTGGTCTAAGCCTTCTTTGGGGAAGGGTAAGCCTCCTTTCTCATTGCCCTCTGCCTCCAGGCCCAGAGACCTCCCCTGAAGGTCTGTCTCTTTGTTACCTAACTTGAAATGGAGAAGCATGGGACGCCAATCTCTGGCACCCTTGCACACTTCCCAGCACAGGGAGGCATAGGCATTGACTGGGCTTGTGTCTGTTCAGGCCAACTGACTCCGGGTCTGAGACCCTGCCCATCTCCACCTTGACTCTGAGGCCTGTTCTGCTTCCCCCAGGCTCCAGCTACCTCCAAACTCCACACCTCCGCCTTTGCACCTCTGTGCCTTTACATCTTTGTGCCTTTGCATTTTGAGACTCCCCTAGGCTGTTTCATGCCTGGCCTTACTCAATCAAGCTGTCTGAATTCCAGCACCCTACCCACTCAACTGCACTGCCAGCTCCTGCAAGGGTCTTCTGTACCCTAAAGGAGCTGACACCTCTGAGGGGACCCAGAGCTTTGACAGTGTCATTCCCAGAGGCCTCTATCACCTACTACTGATTTCATTGCTTCTTTTCAAATTCCAACAAAAATTCTGCATGAATGACATGTATATCTATAATTAAAATGGAAGGTATTTTAAAAGGGTACCTGTTGTATAAGTATGAAAGTTAAAAAATATGATTTTTTAAATAATTATAGGTGGAGGATGAATGTATTTGAATACATAAAACCACAAAATTCTCCCTAGATAAATTTTAACTAGTGTAAAAGCATCCATGATCTGTACACTGATAATATGAATGTTTTACTCATGTATATCACACTTCAGCTAATAATTTATAAAGGGGCTGGGGATATAGCTCAGTTGGTAGAGTGCTTACCTCACATGCACAAGGACCTGGGTTCGATCCCTAGCACCATCAAAAAGGAAAAAAAAAAATAGTTTTATAAGGTTGATCTAGAAAACACATAACAGATTCAAGAGTACAAAGAGAAATTAATAATGAAGCTCTCCATCGCCCTTGATCCTAGAGACTGAACCAGGGGATGCCCAGTGCCACCAACAGACTCCAGGTGCTCACGGAAACACAGGGTGCACTTGGCATCACCTCAAGCAGTCGCAGGGGTCCTGCCTCTCAACCCTGCCTACTCCGAGGGACCCAGGTCTGAACCTAGAGCAGCACTCCTTCCTCGCCTCCTGTTCATGTGGCGTGAGGAGGTCACATGTTCTAACCATTCACTGTTTGTTTGTGCTAGGAGGTACTGTGCTTGTTTCCTTCCCCATGTCCCCCAGCAATAACATCATGCCTGGCACATAGGAAAAATTAATTAGCATCTGTTAAGTGAATAAATAACTGGAGAAGGCAAATTTATGTTCCAAAATTAAATTAGTGCCACCCCTTTGGGAGTGAATTAGTAATGGCTTTTAACTTACAGAAGTTCTTCCCCTGCACCTTAGGCATTCCAAGGAAATGTACAAAGATATGAACCTTGAAAGAAAGTGGGAAACCTAAATACTTCTCTATGGAAAAATGCATGCATAAATAACAACATTAATGTCAATTCATTGAAACTCTTCAAAAAAACAGGGCTGAAAGAAAAGAGGTCACAAAATGATCAGTGTGACACCATTTAACAAAACACCATCCTGCAAAATCTTAACATATTAACGTTTTAAATATGAACACACATATTTGCTGCAGTCATTAAAAACTGATAAGCAAGATACACACCCACTGCAAGGGAAGTACTTTCTCTGAGAACAGTGAAGCAGGGACCCAAAGGGACACAGGTAGGGCTCCAATGTGTCTATAACATATTTTAAGAGTTGATATTTCTTTCAAATTTTTGGAGTGGAATTTGAGCAAGGTGAACACTACATTAATTTAAATGTATGTGTGTGTGTGTGTGTGTGTGTGTGTGTGTGTGTGTGTGTGTGTATATATATATATACACATACTCAGCTATGAAATATTTTAAATAAATTATACTAAATAAGTTATTTCCATTCAAAAGCCAAAACACACTATTTCTTAGTGGTATAAGTTATTAACTGTCATTAGCCTTTGCCCTTATTAGAGGACAATGATCACAGTAGACAATACTATATGTAAATCATTAGATTTGGTAAATGTGCACATGTCAGTCTCAAAAACAAAATGAAAAGATAGAATACATCAGTAGCTATTCCCTCCTGTAGGAAACCATTCATAAGCCATCAGAGAAATAATGTGTCAGTTAAATTTCAAAGCTCTGTGTCATGCAAAAATGTTTCAATCCTGTTTTCATACCTGTGACAGTGGCTTTATGCTGATGCTCCACCTATTCTGGGTAAACATCATAGGACTTACAAGTTAATTTTTAATGGTAGTTTATTTCTAATGGAAAGTTTTCATTGCCATTGCAATTTGAATTATTCTAAAAATGAAATCACAAGCCAGATATGTTGACTTGCACAGTTTCAATTACATATCACCTAAATACACCTGGTTCTGTGGAAAGTTTTCCGTTAGCTTGAAGCCATTTGCATGTCTTCTTGCAGATCTCTTATAATTCTTTTATGAAATTATGTTCAGTAAGCATAAGAATAGGATTCTCTCCGCACATAGCTGGTGATCTGTGTCACATGGCTTCTTATGTCGGTGCCCACACTGCCCTGACTGCTGAGTACTGTGTCAGGTGAGGGAAGGACAGCCAGGCTGCACCCTGAGTCAGGATGGAGAACCGTGATCTGTGGGACTTCCAATATGCTGCAGCAGAGACTTGTCAGCATTCTTTTTTTTTTTTTCAGGGATTGAACTGAGGAAGATCACAAAGATAAAAACATTATTCATAGAATTGGAAAGAATAAAGACATGTAATTTTGATTTCTTCTTCTGGTTCATTCTGATCAGACACAAAACATCTTTTTTTTTTAGAGAGAGAGAGAGAGAGAGAGAGAGAGAATTTTAATATTTATTTTTTAGTTTTCGGCGGACACAACATCTTTGTTTATATGTGGTGCTGAGGATCGAACCCGGGCCTCACGCATGCCAGGCAAGCGCGCTACCACTTGAGCCACATCCCCAGCCCCCCAGACACCAAACATCTTTAGCAACATTATAATATCATCTATGCTCAGATTTACACTTCTGCAATCTTTGTAATGTTTTGAATAACCAATAAAAAAAAAGATTTACACTTCTCACTAAATCAAAAATTTGAGATATTTATTCATATGTTTAATAGTTATCTTCAAAATAGAGAATTCACTGAGAAATCAAACTTTTTCCATGCACATTTACATTTAATTTACATTTAGTTGCTGCTATAAATTAGATATTAGTGGTTTCTCCAGCTTCAGTCTGATCATGTAACTTATAGCAACAAGGTTCAGATTCCTACAGATTTCCTAATTAGCTGAAAGACCCTCTATGAGCCGCTCTAGGTCTCTGCCTCCGCTCACACCAAACAGGGATAATAACACTACAACCTTGTATATGTCCCTTCTAGGTAAGCAGACTAAAGACCATGTGAAAGTATTTGCCGAAGTCACCTAATATGTGTCAGGAAACATACATAATGTTTTATCTACAAAAGTGTGCCAAGTCTATCCTCACCAGTTAATCCCTTCTTAGTTTTAGGGTGGGTTCTATTTATTTTTGCTCTCCACACAAATTCAGTCTTATGGCAATGGCATATTATTCGTGATTTTGAGTTGTTTCCCCATTTGATCATTGTGAGAAGTAAAGGAATTTTCAAAACTGACTTCAAATGTGAATATTGTCATTTGATTTTCTATTTCCACTCAAAGATACACATAATTGAAAATTTAAAAACAATAAAAAACAGAAAAGTCAATAAAGCAAACACTTGATTTCTATAGTTGGGGTCAGAATTGTCCCCCAAAGCCCAGGGTTGAAGGATGGTCCCGAGGGTGGTCTACTGGAAGGTGTCACTTTCAGGAGGCGAGGCCTGGTGGGAGGCAGGTAGGTTGTTCAGGGTGTGAACAACCTACCTTCCCATCTTTCCTTGCTTCCTGGCCACCGTGAGTGACAGCTTTGCTGCACCAGGTGTACACCATGATATTCTGCCTTGCCACAGGCCGAAGTGATGGAACCAGGCAACCACAGGGAGGAACCTCAGAAGCTATGAGCCAGAATGATCTTTCCTCCTTGTAAGTTTTTTATCTCGGGTATTTTGTTACAGTGATGGAAACCCGACAGTGATTCTTAAAAAAGATCAAACAAATGGATAGATTAGTAGCCATATACAGAGACAGAAGAATCAATCATCCCCACATACGTATACATTCCACTTGCAATGGAATTGGTCTTATGGTGATTACAGGAGATAAAACAATTCAAATAGAGAATACAAGAAGCAAGTAAGAGTAGATTGGTTCAAAATTTTTTTGAGATATTAGTTTTATTATTATGCAGGTATTGTGAGGCCAAGATCAGGAGAAGGCAAGGAATGAATGAGGTTAAAATGCTGTACTCACAGATCTCAAGAGAAAAGGGAAAGCTGTGCCATGTGGAGAGTGGGGGAATGAGGGCACATAAGGGGGATGAGGGAGCCAGGAGAAAGAGCAGACAGCACACAGCTCAAACCCATAAAAACCTCCTAAGGTGAGGTGTCGGGCCAGGAGGGTTTCATTACAGCAGGACCTCACAGAAGTGGTCAGTCTCCCAGGACCTGCCATGGTGAAATATGAAGCCATCTAATGATCCCAGGAACCAGCAGCCAGATGCCAGAAGGAATCTGAGTCCATGGCTCATGTGGACAGAGGAACAGGGAAGATGGCAGACAGCCACATAGCATCATGGGCCAGGCAGCTAGAAAGCAGTACTCTGCACCTCCCACATCAGGTGAAAGCTCATCCAGGTTTCACAGCCGAGGACTGAGATGCCCTTGTTTTGGCCGATTGGTTCACCAGCATTTGGGGCACAATGACAGAAGTATGTATCAGTCCATGAGTTGAAAACTCACTGATGCAGAAGCAGATGGGGACATGCAGAGAGGAGTCCCTGTGGCTCAGAAGTATCAATGCAATGTTCCCAGACTTGGCCATCAGGAATGTTCTGAGAATGAGTAGAGGTGGCCAGGGGGTTGAAGGACTGGCCAAGATCCCCAACAGGAAAAGGTGAGTACCAGGGCCTTCCTGCCAGCCACATAATGACCAAATGGTCAAAGTGACTTTAACCAGAGGACAAAGCAAATCTTTTGTTATTTATAAGCATACAGTTATCATTCCTGGCAAAGTTTCCTTTAATGTATTTTATAGTCTCAACTTGAAAAAAATTTCAGAGTCTCCAAGATCAGATGTGAATTTGTACAAAAAAAAAGAGACATCATTTTAGATTATGATAGATTCTCTACCTGGAGTGGAAATGTACCCTTTATATTTACAACAAGGTATACAGCAGAAATCACAATGTCATTTTTATGAAAAAGGAAATTGAAATCAGAAAACACAATTCCCCATGAGAAAGATTTGGTGATATCAGTGGGCTGCCATGGATGGACAGTAGGGGATGGCCCCTGGGACCTGTTGGCTCTCTGTCTGATACTGTGTGTCACACACCTCAGTTGTGGCCACCAAATTGCAACAAGGAGATCAGAAACTTCTCCCTGTGTGGGCTGAGTCACTGGCTAAGAACTGAGAACTGGATCATGGCGACAGTCGTGTCGTTTGCATGTTGGTGTTTAGCAATCTGTGGTTTCAGCCCTGCCCACTGTTACCTGCTCTGTCACTCATTCAGTTGCTCACTCAGAGAGCAGCTGGCTGCCATGTTGGGGCTGACCTATGGAAAGGCCCAAGTGGCCCTGGCCAGCAGCCAGCCATCTAGTACCTAGATTCTGTCCATCGTCATGGGAGGGAGCTTGCAAGGGGGCCATTCTCATCTGGGCCCACAGTGGATAGCTGTCCCAGCCAATGTCTTCACTGGTTTTGTGAGAGACCCCAGACCTGACACACCTGCTGAGCAGTACCCAGATCTGGCTCAGAAAACTTTAAACAATGTTTGTTGTTTTAAGTGGCTAAGTTTTAGAATAGTCTATTACACAATCATTGGTAATGAACATATCATCTATTGTATTTTTAAAATCAAAACAATCACAGCCTATTTGAATCAAAACTATACAAGAAATGGGTAATGTCCATAGAAAAGTATAAAAGAATGAAGATAAATATTGAGTTATATTTGCACAAACATTTGTAATAGCAGTGAAAGATAAACATTAAACAGCATCAGGAAATATATTAATGTGAAAATGTATGAAATAGAAATTGAAGTTTGTTTATTTAAGAAAATTGTAACAAGCACAGGGAAATGGAAATCAAGCCTGTGAAGCATTAGAAAGAAGAAGTTACAGAAATCTTCACAAAGATGAATAGCACTTACCGATCTTAGCTCACCTTTGAAAGAAAAAAACTCAAAGGAAAGTCAAAGGTGTTCTTTAAATCTAAAGGTAGCCAAGGACATGATAAATATGAGGTTACATGTCCTCTCAGTGAAAAGAACAGGACAGTAAACATGCACTAGGAAGATGAAAACCAAGCCTGAGCATGAGTTGCAGGAAACAGCAGGTGCCCAACAGCACAGAGAAGCAGCAGAGCAGCAGTGGTGTGGGGTAGTGAGCTTGCTGAACTGCAGAGACCTTGATGCCAAAGGCTTGGCTGGGAGAAAAGACAGACTTCTTAATAAATGGCACAGGAAAAAATGGAGAATGCATTGGGGAAGAATGAAGCTAGATCTCTGTCTCTCACCCTGCCCAAAAATCAACTCAAAGTGGATCAAAGACCTAGAAATTAGACCAGAAACTCCACAACTGCCAGGAGACAACATGACAGAAACACTCCAACATTCTGACTCGGACACAACTTCCTCCAAAGGACCCTTAGCGCTCAAGAAACAGTGCCAGGAGTTCATAAACGAGATGACATCCAATTAGAAAAGCTTTGCACTGCAAAGGAAACAAGAGAGAAGAGAGAACCTACGGAGGGGAAGAAATATTTGGTAGTACATATAGGGGACTAATATCCAAATATATAAAGAACTCAAACAATTTAACAACCAAAATACGAATAACCCAATCAATAAAGGGGCAAAATAACTAAACAGACACTTCTAAAAAGAAGAAATACAAATGTCGAGCAAATATATAAAGAAATAGTCAAGGGCTGGGGATGTGGCTCAAGCGATAGTGCTCTTGCCTGGCATGCATGCGGCCCGGGTTCGATCCTCAGCACCACATACAAAGATGTTGTATCCGCCAGAAACTAAAAAATAAATATTAAAAAAAACTCTCTCTCTCTCTCTCTCTCTCTCTCTCTCTCTCTCTCTCTCTCTCTCTCTCTTTCTCCCCCTCCTCTCTCTCTCTCTAAAAAAAAAAATAAAAATAAAGAAATAGTCAACATTTCTAGCAGTCAGAGAAATGCAAATCAAAACTACATTGATATTTCATCTCCTTTCAGTTAGAATGGCAGTCATCAAGAATACAAACAATAATCAATGCTGGTGAGGATGTGGGGGGAAAGGATCACTTATACGCTGTTAATATGATTGTATATTAGTACAACCACTATCAAATAAGCATGGAGTTTCCTCAAAAGCAATGATATGACCCAGCTATACCACTCCTTGGTATTTATTCTAAAAAATTAAAGTTGGCATGCTACAACAATATATGCATACTCCTGTTCATAGCAACACAATTCACAATAAGTTATGGAACCAGCTCAGATGCCTGTTAACAGATAAACAGATAAAGAAAATGGGGTCTGTATACACATGGGGTTCTACTCAGCAATAAGGAAGCAGATGGAACAGGACAACATGCTGATAAGGGAAACAGCCAGACTCCGACAGTCAGGGTTTGTGTATTTTCTCTCATTTGTGGAAATTAAAGAGAAAAAGTGGGGGAAATGGTAGTAGAAGGGAGACCAGTACTATAGAGGATGAGGGTTGGAGAAGGGAGGGAGGGAAGGGGGAAGTATGGGGAATGAATATAATCATAATTCATCAATACGTACATTCTTAAAATTAAGAAACAGGTCCGGGGTTGTGGCTCAGTGCTAGAGCACTCACCTAGAATGTGTGAGGCCCTGAGTTCAATTCTGAGCACCGCATATGAATACATAAAAATAAAGTTCTTCAACAACTTAAATAAATAAATAAATAAAATTAAGAAACATCCATAAGCATGCTACTTTATAGAACACACAAAATTAATAGAAAAAATGTATGTAACTTAAACTATGGGCAAACATACAAAAAAAAACAAAGAAATATTTTTAAAAAATTAGAAGTGGTATGATTTCACATGAGTAAAATTCTACTAACTAAAATAATAGGGGTGATTTCATATTCAAAAATGCCCAAATAGAGGTCCTCTCCCTCCCTCCCTCTGCAAGGAATCTATGACCTGCTCAGTTCCTGAATGGAACTATCGTTTCCTACCCTCAACTTGCCCTCTCATGTTTCCTTAACTACTGCCTAGTGGATTTCCTGACTTGGATGTGTCCATCAATGGGAATAATAGAAAAATTAAATTAAAATACCTAAGTAAAGTTAAGATACATGCTTCCGAATTTAAAATAGATTATAATTCAATTTTGGGTGTATGAAGAAAATCATTTTAAAAGACAGCACTATTTGTACATGATTTTTGTGTTTAAGAAAATGTCTTAATGAAAAAGGAGAGCTACAGTGAATGATCAGCTACACTTGCTCCATCCTCTCTATCTGACAATTCCTTGCTTGAGATTTGCCTACTCACCAGAATTCATCATCTCAAGATCATGTCATTTCTACAGCTTCCCACGAATGTGTATAGCACTGGAGAAACTTGCACTAGATGTGTGTGTTCCCAGCTGCATAGGAAATTGTGCTCTGCCTTCCCAACCTGCACTTTTGTGAGATGCTT
Organism: Callospermophilus lateralis; assembly: GCF_048772815.1. NCBI lineage: Eukaryota > Metazoa > Chordata > Mammalia > Rodentia > Sciuridae > Callospermophilus > Callospermophilus lateralis. The sequence goes on along the minus strand of NC_135309.1, from coordinate 10,655,267 downwards.
TTCATGTTTCTGTGCTTTTCTAGGGGACAAGTTTGCTGCTCAAAGTGGCCTGAGTTTGTCTAATGTGACTGGAATCAAGAAAGTTGTGTGAGGATTACGAAGCCAGTGGAGCTAGCTCAGCCTCTCTCAGCCAGGTGCTGAGTTCAAGTTCAGTGCTAACTGACTCAGTGAGGTCACCATGCTACACCTTCATCAGAGTCTCAAGGGTAGTGAGTCCTTAAAGAGAAACACAGGAAACAGATGAAGATAATGTGATCAGAGGTGCCCAGGCACTTAGCCCTGTGTTTGCTTTGGGGCGATGACTCATTATTCACTAACTCAGTGTGCTCAATGATTACTATTGAACACAAACACAACATATAACAAGAACCAACTTGTATATCAAAAAAGGTGGATCTACTGGGGCAAGTGAGCAAAGAATGTTTCTTCCATATTGCAGAAAAAAGCCCCCCTTCCTAGGAGGGGTGGAGGGAAGTGTATCTTTTTCAAACATGACATGCAAAAATATCTTGTGACAAGGTGTATGTTTTCATCCTGGAATACTTTTTAAAGGATATGAAGTCACTTGATAATTCTGTCTCTTATAGTTTCTCAGGGAAATCTGGAAACCTTGGGAAATGATCCAGTTGGATATGGAGCCGAGGACATCCACCATAGATCTCTGATCCACCCTTCACCCCAAATGCCAACAGAGGGAAACAGCAACCCACAACCATCGCAAAAGAAGCTGAGAGACTCCCAGGACAGTCTCTTATCTACAGGGAGTGATGGCCTCCTCCATAAAGCACCTGAGAGGAAATTCATCTGTCCCCACCGGGTGGGGAGTTAGCCTAGGCTGAGGGTGACCCTAATGCTCTTAAGGAGTGCCCCATGGTCTCTGGTCTGCTCTCACACAGCTTTCCTGATCCCTCTATGTCCTGCCTTGTGAGCAAAATGGTCTTCTGAGAAACCTTTCCCCTCCCAAGAGCTCCTGTCTCACTCAGTTCCACTTAATGATCTGAAGAGTTATCACTAGAAGATAAAATGATTTGACTTATTGAATGCTTTTCTTTAGATGAGATTTCTTGCTAATTCTCTAGCTGAGCAAGTCACACTTGCACTACCAGTTCAGTTTCGCTCACCCTCTCTTCAGGGAAGTGGTGTGAGATGAACTAACTCTCCAGCACAGGTGACGTTGGAATGGGTGCAGTAGATTGCCTTGTGACACTTGTTGGCTTTCTCACCCTGGATTCGGCTTCAAGGATTGTGTTTGTTTGGAGAATCTTTTTTAAAAAAATTACATTTTCTCTCCATTCTTTAAAAATTGCCCAAGCAGTTAGTTATCACATTTGCAATATGGAATTTCTTTTTTTTCCGCCCCCGTACCAGGGATTGAACTCAGGTACACTCGACCACTGAGCCACATGCCCAACCCTATTTTGCACTTTATTTAGAGACAGGGTCTCACTGACTTGTTGAGCACCTCACCTTTGCTGAGTCTGACTTTGAACCCGTGATCCTCCTGTCTCAGGCTCCTGAGCCACTGGGATTACAGGTGTGTGCCACCGTGCCCAGCTGGAATTTCTTTAATGCTTCCATTTCCATAGGGGCAGTAAAAAGTCAACTGTGTTATTTTGCAATCAAACTACAGAACGCTGGACAGCATTATTCTTCATAAGGAGTTTCTAAGAGCCCAACATTTATTCTGGGCTGACATTAATTAAAGTCTGGGGACAGACTCCCATGAGACAGCGCTCAAAGGTTCCCAGGTTTTGCAACACCCAGAAGCTGTGGGTGGACTAAATCAGGTCCAGAATATGCTACTGAGCCATCACATGCTATTCTCCGACCTCAGCCAGGTGTGCAACAGAACTGCAGTTAGTCCTTTGAAATGAGATGTCAGATATCAGATTCCTCAAGACAAGACTAAGTTAATGCCAAGGAGCCATGGGACCCAAGATGAGCCTGTTTACCTGAAGCTCATTGGGCAGCAGCAACCAGAGGGAACACGCTAACTCACTATTAATAAACAACTGCTTTCCATGCAGGAGGTTAACTCTGGTTGTCTAGAGCTCTTACCATGTCTTGGTGAGCAGAAAATTTGCTAATACTGTACAGGGAAACAGTACATTAAACAAAGAAGCGTAAGAATTGCACATAACAGTTGTAGCAGAAAATGTTGAAAAGCAAGAGCAGGTAAGTTTGGACCAGTGAAATGGAAGGATGTTTCTCACTGAGTCATGACCTATGAAATGTATTTTCTCCATCCGTGGAAGAGCGAGGAAGCAGGAACCCAACTCCTGTGGTAAGGATCAGTGTGACAGGGGTAGATCCGGGTCCTGATGGAGAGGGGCTCTAAGTCCTGGTAGTGCATCAGCCAGTGCCTGGCCGGGGCCAGCTTCACAGCTCACTGCCACCTCCCAGGCTGCCCTGAGTCTTCCAGGCTGAGGACAGAATCATTCTCCGTTCGACAGAACTCACAGTTCCTTGCTTGTCCTTCAGTCAAGACAGCCTCCTCCAACTAGCTGCATAGTTCAGTACTGCTTTTAACTTCATGTCCTAAAATAGGTGCATGAGGGCTTTATCAATGACTATTGATTTATTATGATTTTGAAGATGAGAGAGCAGCCTTTTAAATCAAATAGAACATGAAAAATCCAAATTCCTGAGCTATATGTTGATATTTCAGCTTACCAGGTTTTGAAGAACCAAGACATTCCTAATGAAAGCACCTTTACCACATAGTCCTATAAAACCTCATAATATCTTCATCATATAAAACATCACATGTGGGGCTGGAGTTGTAGCTTAGTGGTGGAACACTTGCCTCACATGCGTGAGACACCGGGTTCGATCCTCAGCAACACATAAAATAAATAAATAAAACAAGGATATTAAAACAAAAAAAATTCACGTTATTATATTCACTCCTAATTCCCAAATGAAATGATAATTTGACATTTGAATGGGGGCCTGTGCATGAACAGGGAACTATCAGCAACTGGTCATCAAGCAACATGCCACACACATTCTCCATGCTTGGGGCTCAGGTTGGTGCTAATCTGCAGCGTTGGTCTCCTTCCCACTCGCTATGGCAGTCTGTCGGCCACAGCTAAGACCCCTTGCAAGCTAATCAAAGACTCCATGTTACATTTTACATGTGATAATCGAGCACCAAGGGCTGTTACTCTCAAGGATCATTTCACTCCTCAGAGGGAAAACAAAGCCCTATGTTGAGGGAAGCATTTACAACCAAAAACTCCGAAAGACGGAGAAGCATTATAAGGAGGGACCACCAGAAAAAGCAGTCCAGGACCTCAAGGCACCTGGGTCTAGTACCTCGAGGAAACAAAATTCTCCAGATGTGAGGTGCTGAGAAAGGCTTATCATGACTCTACCCTATAAGGGCGGCTCTTTCCACTGGCTGTTAACACTGTACAATGCATTATTTTCATTATCTCAAATAAAGGAAGCCATAAGAATATGAGATGGGAAGACAGGCCTGGTGGTGCACACCTATACTCCCAGCTATTAGTGAGACTGAGGCAGGAGGATCACAAGTTTAAGGTCAGCCTCAGCAGCTTAGTGAGACCCTGTCTCAAAAGAAAATTAAAAGCCTCAGCATATAATGCAGTGATAGGGACTTAGCCCAGCATGTGTGAGGCCCTAGGATTAATCTCCCATGTTGAAAAAGTGTAAGTCTCCAAAGTATATGAGTATATGATAAATAATGAAAGTAAAATTTCTAGTTGCTTGACAAAAGCAAAAGATATTGAACATGAGTCATTAGGGTACACAAAGGAAATCAACTTATGGATTTGGAATTGAATATTTGTCTGTCTGCCACAGCTAAGACCCCTTGCATGCTAATCAAAGACTCCATGTTACATTTTACATGTGATAATCGAGCACCATCTGATATTTGTTGTCAGATGAGGGTATAAGTCTTCATTTGTCCTAAGGGGAAAGAGTAAGGTGTTATATACTGGCCTTTAGACAGTACCCTTGCAAACATGGGATCTTAAAAATTATTTATGGGACTTTATATGACACCTTAAAATATTTTAAGAAATTTTGTGTTACTCTGTGGCCAATGAACAGTAATTGAAGAACTACAGACCCAGCAATAAAAGACCACTTGCTTAAATAGGAGATTATTTTATTTAATACAAAGATAAAGTTTAAAATTATTCTTACTTAGAATAAAATGGAAAAACCTGAATGTAATACAAATTATGGATCATCACAAGTAAAGCAGAATAAACAGCCCTAGTTCATTTGGTTGACAACTGAAATTTTTGAGTATAGCTGTGTAATAAAGGGCCACAGGGAAGGCCTCTGGGTCGAAGTGGGTACACAGGACGCTCAGAAACAGAACCCCCACCAGGAGAGAAGGCCAAGAGCCCAAAAGGCATTGAGACTTCAAAATACAGGGAAGAATGATGGGCTGGGAGATTGTTATCAGTCAAAGGGACTAACGTCCTCATATATCCAAGTCACAGTAACTACAGGACATGACTTTGCTAATTTCCAGGTAATGGCGTTGTTTGATGGAATTATTTAAATGTCTCTTTATTGGAATGCAGAGTTTTAAAGTCCTGGTGAGCAGCAAATGAAGAAGAGGTGCTGACCAAGAGACAACGATTATGTCAACAAAACACCACAAGCCCTGTGGTATTATTTTGCCCCTGTAGATTTTCAATCCAAACTTGAACACTTGAATGAAAACATGGAGGAGAATGAAACCTCGATGGATTTTGTGCTGCTTGGGCTCTTCCCCAGGTTCAGGCATCCCAGCCTCCTGGTCCTCATCATTCTCCTCTTATACACTACGGCCTTTGCTGGAAACTCCACCCTGATCCTCCTCATCTGGCTGGACTCCCGGCTGCACGCCCCCATGTACTTCCTGCTCAGCCAGCTGTCTGTCATTGACCTGGCTTACATCTCCAGCACGGTGCCCAAGATGCTAGCCAACCATTTCTTGGGGAAGAGGAACATTTCCTTCCTGGCCTGTGCTGCCCAGATGTTTGCCTTCCTCACCCTGGGCCTTGCTGAGTGCATCCTGCTGACCCTCATGGCCTATGACCGCTACGTGGCTGTCTGTAACCCCCTGAGGTACACAGTCCTCATGAGCCCCAAGGTCTGTTTGCAGATGGCTGTCTCGGCCTGGGCTGGAGGAGCTCTTGCAGCACTTGTGCACACCATCTACCCCATGCACTTCCCCATCTGTGGCTCCAGGGAGATCGACCATTACTTCTGTGAGATGCCCGCCATTCTGAGGATGTCTTGTGTGGACACGTCCGTCTATGAGATGGTAAAATTTGTCTCAACCATTGTGTTTCTGCTGGTCCCATTTCTTCTCATCCTGGCCTCCTACACTGTCATCTTCCTCACCGTCCTCAGGATGAACTCTCGGAAGGGCAGGAACAAAGCCCTGGCCACCTGCTCCTCCCACCTGACAGTGGTGAGTCTCTACTTTGGCCAGGCCATCTTCATCTACATGACACCCAGCTCTGCCCACACGCCGGAGCAAGACCAGATAGGAGCTGTGCTGGGCACCATAGTGACCCCCCACGCTCAACCCCCTCATCTACAGCCTGAGGAACAAGGAGGTGGTGGGTGCCCTGAGGAAGTGCCTGGGGAGGGGCTGCAGCTGCTCTCAGGAGTGTTCTAGCCTCAACTTTCAGAGGAGCCACCATCACCTCATGTCCTGAGGAAATGACTTGATGACAGGGAGGAAGGGAGGGAGGGCTCCAGGATTCCTGAGGAATCTATTCCTGGGGGTGGGGCTGCTCTCAGTCCCACAGTGGTGGCTTCAGCAGAACACAGCCTCCCTGACCACTACTGACCAGCTGGGGAGAAACTTCCTGGATTCTGCCGGTGACGGCCCAGAGACAAGTAAGTGCTCTGGCTCTTTTTTTTAACTTTAATGCACTGGGTCACAAAGGAAGTACTGGTGCTTCTAATGTAAACTGTCCCCTCTGCGTCCACTCCTTGTCACCAGTCACTCCCCAAGCTCCTCTTCAACCTCCCCTGCCTAAAACCTGAAGGCCTCTTGTTCCATGACACTTCCACAGAGAATCCTCCCTTTCCCCAGCTCTTGTGTGTCCACTTACATTATTGTTGTTACAAATTATTTATGCACTTATATTCCTTTTCCTTCTGATATAGCCATATGTAAATAGAAATCTGAGTGAATTCAGGAAATTCTTTAATAGAACTTAGTCTTTTTTCTTCTTGTCTACCAGATTTTACCATTTTTCATTTTCATTGTTTTATTAATATTTATATTTATCTATATAATTAGAGGCCTTAACTTTAGGATTTTGTAATCATCTTCAGTGAGAATTCTGAGGCTCATGGTAAACTTTGATATAATGATATGGTCTCTAAACAAATTAGCAATAATAAAATCTGAAGTTCTAAAATCACAACTGGTCTTGGAAGATGCCTTTCAACTTATTATTGTTGACATCATCATATGATCGTCACAGTCATAGTGTTCTAAAAAAAGTTTTATTTTAACAATTTTAAAATGACATGGTGTTTTGCTCTTAAATGTAAAAGTAGTCCAATTCAACTTAGCAAACCCTCACCACTGGTTTGGTCAGACAGGTGGCCTTTCTTCTGAAACACTGGAAATTCTTTTCCCCTTCACCATGAAATGCATTGAAGATCCCCTGCCCTGCCCCGCACAGCCTCACACCACATCAATCCTTCCCAGACAGTGGAAAACAGCAGGCTTCAGCCACCTCCAAGGTGCTATGATCCTAAATCTGGGAGCAGGCAGCTGGGCAGCTCTGGTGAGGGACTGAAGTCCAGCTGTCATAGCAACTGCTCTCCTGTCAAGCCTGGGAGGACCCTCCAGGCACTCACACCTTGCCCCACAGTGCTGCCCTGGCCTGCAGTGACTCCCACAGTGAGCCCACAGGTGCCCACACAGAGACAGACTTTGATGTCCCACAGCCTTTCAATCACTGTTCTCAGAAGACTTCAGGAAAGATGGTCACACACCATCACCTGGAGAGTGGGAACTGTCACAGGTGACAACACGTGCCACCTTCCTTATCTATCATCCACATCACCCTAGGACTTAGGCTCAATTGAAATCCCATCTGGTCTGCATACCCTCACATACTTCTGTTGAAAATTGTGATGCATAGAAGACTTTATCCCTGACAACGTGTTGCCTTGAAAGAACGACAACTTGACCTGGAGAAGTAGCTCAGTGATAAAGTGCATTCTTAGCCTGTGCTGTGTGAGGTCTGGGGTGGACCCCAGCACTGGGTGGACCCCAGAAAACAGAACTAAATTAACCCTACATCTTGAGTAGCTAAGATAACCCCGCTTTTTTTTCACGTGTTTTCATTTTATTTTTATAAGATGAACACTTTAAAAACATAAAATATGTTTTCGCAAACTTAAAAATAATGGAGGTTCTTTTCAAATCATGGTAGACGATGTAGAAATACACTGAAAAAGAACACCTGGAATCTTGTCACCCAGCCACAGTTCCAGGATAACACACCCAACATTCTTTCATGCATTTTATTCATGCACACACACACACTTTACACAACAGGTGGGACAACACATGCCCTAATAGTTTTGCAATCATGGACATGCTTTCTTTCCCTCTTGCTTCTCTTCCCTAGATAAGGCTTCAAATTCCCAACAGACTATGGAAGCAACCTGGTGACCTTCCATAATCAAATCTTCAGCAGTTGTATATTCACATACAAACACATAAATATACAATAGATATTGTGTCCCTGTTTTTTTAATGGACTTTTATTGCTACATTTCCACTGAATTTTATTTTCTTGCTCACTCTTTGTGAGCTCAGAGATCCTTCTGAGTATCTGGTATAGTTAGCTTTAATTCTTTATAATGACTCTACAATATCCCATGACATCATTTGGATATACCACACTGTATCTGTTATTACCCCAGTTACTGCTACTCTTTGAATAAATGATTTTAAAAATACCCATGTATATATATACCCTTGTGCACTGGCATTTTTATTTCTATGGGAATGTTCTCAGAAGTAGAATTCCTGAGAGGGCAGACAGTTTTAATTTTAATAGATGTCATTCCAAAGAAGTCACAACACTGCACATTTCTACCAGCCAGGCACAAGAGTGCTGTTTTGTAAACTTCCTGTGCACCAAAAGAGGTTCAAGTGCTTTTTAGTCTTTGATGGCCTGATGGGTGTTTTACACAAACTGAATGCCCGTTCACATTTTCTGTGGGCACAATTGCTTATTGTCAACAAAAGTGTGATATGTTAGTTGTAAAAGTTTTATAGTGATTGGTGTGAACTAACACCTCTCAACCATGGCTTTTATCAAAGAAAATATTTTTTCCAATCAGAGAATCTTGATTAGGGACCTAATGTTGGAACTCACAACTCCAACAAGATTCATGCCACCAAGTCAGGGCAGCAAGCTGGCCTGGTTGCACCACACAGGCCTGGCTCTTGGCAGTGGAGGCCTGGGTTCTATGCTTTGGGCAGTGGAGGACCCCTCCTGGCTGGTCTTAGGAGGAGATCTGAGTCTGCACACGCAGTTGTGGGTCTCCTCCTGAGAGCCCCAGTAAACCCTCCTCTGATGCTCAAATGCCAACTGTGAGATTCACTCATCCGAGTCAACCTCCTAAGGGCCTCCATTTTTCTCCAAACTGCTTCCTTCTGTGTTGAGACTTATGCTTGCTTTACCTTGACTGACAACCAGGACACCAGTCTCTTCTGCCTCTGCCTCCATGAGGACCTCAAGAGTCTTAAGTATCCCATGAGAGGACTTAGTTCTCAGTAAGCAGTGGCCCCAGAGGCTGTAAAATAGTTGCTATGGCCAGAGGGACACTCCTCTAGACAGGCAGCAAGCCTTTCCAGCCCCACTCTCCCGCTCTCAGCCTTCAGTTCCACTTGCACTTGCTGCAGGAGGAGGAAGCTAGAGCCAAGAGGATGGAGAATCCAGAGATAAGCCAGTGCACCTGCCAACTCACATCAGATTGCTGTCACTGGAGACTGGGCATGCCGGTCAGAGTCCTCCTGCCCCACACAGGAGCTGCTGCCAGAATTACTAGAAAGTTTCCACCCAAGGAGGAAGGGAGAATAGAGCCAGCTACTGGGACAGCCAGAGCAATCAAGAGGGAAAATATATTGTATCATCATTGCCCCTCACAGGACAAGACACACTGTCTTCCCCAAGAGGCTGGATTTCCAACAGTGACTATTAGCATACCTGAGCCACTAATAATTCAGGACAGAAGTGGGCCTCAAAGGAACTAAGAAGTGTCTGAAGCAGGTATGAAGACAGAAGATGGGAACTTTGTCTATATTTATCAGCTGATTTAAAAGAGAACCTCAGGGGCTGGGGCTGGGGCTCAGAGGTAAAGCACCTACCCCCCCTAGCATGCAAGAGGCACTGGGTTCAATCCTCAGCACCACATGAAAATAAAATAAAGATATTATGTACACCTATAACTAAATAAATATTTAAAAAGAGAGAGAGAACCTCAGTGTTGTAGAGATGCATTCAATTTGTTGAGACTTATGAAGCTGTTTCTATAATATATGATACTGGATTGTTGGGTCCTTCTTATGTTTCCAGCTCTTTCCATAATGATTTTCTGCATGTCAGTATCTCCCAGCCCTGGTCACAGCTTGCGAAGCTCTCCACAGACAAAACGGATGCATGCCTCCCTCCTACCCCATCACACCTGGGCCACTTGTCCCCACACTTCTCCATTTCTCACCCTGATTGTGAGCCACATCAGGGTGATGTTGAAGAGGAAAACTGGAACTAGTGGGAAGGGACTTCCCTTGGGGACATTTGCTCTCTGCCATCCCCAAAGCCTGTCTGATTACTCCTCCTTGACAGAGCTGACCTGGAGTGAGCGTCACTCCATTCCAGCCAAGGATCTGGCTTATGCAGCCGCTCCTACCAAGTCAGTGACAACCCTAGAAAAGGGGTCTTCTCTGAGGGCATCAGATCATTCTCTGTGGAAAGTGCACTGAGATGGCCGACTTGAGGTTCACAGAAGGGAGCGGAGCCTGACCAGCACCAGCCACATTGCACTGGGGCTGTGTCCCTGCGGGAAATGGGGACAGACTTGAGAAGGCGCATCAGGAAGGGAGCCGTGTGATGACACCATTGTCTGCTGTTAGGCAACAGCCTCTGGGACCAGCCTCTTGCCCACTGGGATTCTGCCCCCAGACATTAATTAACCTGTGCTCCCACAGCTGCTTGATGGCCTCCGACTCCACAACAACTGTCTGAAGAATGGGAGGGGCTTTGGAGAACGTGGCCCAGATCTCTCAGGGCTACAGCCGAGCAGACAGGGCAGGAATGCCAGGTGTGGGGCTCTGCACCCATAGCTTGTGAGAGCTCCATTTCCACGGCCCTGAAATCGACCATCAGGGGACACCCTGCTGTCTGCTCTGAGGAGGGACACTGGCACTACATGGAGGTAGCCAGAGATGAGCTGGACTGGGAAATGGACCCCTGACTGGGTGCTGAGACCAGGTGAAAGATGGCGCAGAAGCATGGGGTGGTGACCAAGTGTGATGGGGTGGAGCATGGTGTCCATGGAAGAGGGGAAAGAAGTGTGGCAGGGCACAGGGGAGGACACCCACAGGAAGGGATGGCACAGGGACTGCGAGTCAGGCTGCCTGGCTCAGATCCAGGCCTGTCCTGGGTTCCCACTTGACCTCTCTGGTACTGTGGAAACCCCTAGCCCAAGGCTGGTGGAAATAATGAGTGAAGAACCTCAAGTAGTGAAGGCTGCCTCATTAGTACTTAAGAAACACAACTATTTCAACTACCATCATTTTCTATATGTTGGCATTTCTGCCTCTCCAGAAATTTATTTTAAACTTCATGATTAATTTTTTTTCTTTCTTAAGTAATGATTTTTAGTAATTGTTCTTCAAGTTTTGTTGAAAAATGGTGTAATGGTGTCACCGAGTTCAAAACAATAACCATGCAGAACCATACATATAGCTTCCAAGTCAAAGACGGGACAACGGGACCTGGACCAGCACAGGCTTTATGACCAGCCAACCATGAGGCCTGAGGAGACAGAGGGTAGCTCTTCCACAGGTGGCCCTGCACTTTGAACCAGCCACAGGTGGGTCACGCCCCAGGCGCTGCTTCCATAGGTGAGTGCAGTGGGATTTCCAGGACTGGCCCCACGGGCTTCCTCCCCCTCCCTGCCTCTGTCCTTCCTCCTCTTTCCCTCCCCCAGTACTGGGGAGCACCATGTGCCATCACTATGTCAGCACTAAGAGACAGGCACAGAGAGCCAAGCCTCCCCAGCAGAGACAGTGACAGCAACCACTGAGCCTGTTGGGAGCATCCAGGTGAGGCTCTGTGAGGGCCCAGGTGAGGCTCTGTGGATGGCATGCCCATGTTGCAGGCAGTCATTTTGAGCTGCCCACCAGGTACTTATGAACCCACTGACCTCCACTCATCAGTCCTTGAGATCAAAGCTAGCTTTTTTTTTATATTAAAACCCTCCTATGAAGAGTGAAGGCTAGTGTCAGCTGTAGCTCGGATGATGGTAATGAGACGGCACAGGTCAATTGCAACAGTGTTCAGGAAGGCTGCTAATGGGGGGAGGGAGCCATGCATTGGGTCAAGCAGTATGAAAATCCTTGCTCTCAATTTTCCCATGAACTTGAAAATGCTCCAAAATTATAAAGTCCATTAAGAGTCATCTTCTAAAAAGAACTTCTAAACCCCCTTCCCACGTCAGTACCCTGATGAGCTTTGAAAATGGAAGGCATCTTTGAGGTAACTGTCTGGCCAGCTCTCTCTCTCCAGAGGGAGAACCGTCTCATTCAGGTCCCAGAGACCAAAGCAACAGAGGAAGAATGAGGCTTTCTTGGGGAGGCACATTGTGCAATGGGCTGGTGGCACTCAGGACAGCCAGCAGCCTCAGGGGATGTCCTGTGGGCACTGAATAGAGAGCTCAAAGGACACAAGAAACCAGTCTCTTGAATCACCTATTTCATAACACCAAAAGCTGGGCATTGCAATTCTCTCAGACTAGCTCCATGATTTCAACCAGGATTATAGAGAACATACTGACAGCTGGGTGTGGTGGTGCAGACCTGTAATCCCAGTAGCTTGGGAGGCTGAGGCAAGAGGATTACAACTTCAAAGCCAGCCTTAGCAAGGCCCTAAGCAACTTAGGGAGACCTTATCTCAAAATTAAAAAAAGGAGCTGGGGATGTGACTGAGGGACAGGGTACCCCTGGGTTCAATCCCTGGTACCAAAAGAAAAAGGAAAGAGGAGGAAGAGGAGGAAAACATTCTTAGAGCTTCTTTATAAGAGTCCATTTCTTCTTAAGCTGTGTTGGCCAAGACAACACATCGACAGATCCACATACAGATTTAGCCACTGAGCATCCAGCATGCTGGACTCAAACCAGTGCCTATGATTAGAGCATTTGTGCCATTTTCTATGACTGCATTTGAGGACAAATATCAGGAATGGTGCTGAGTTTGAGGCATTGACCATTGATCGCTATTACTCTTACTTTAAGGAGATGAAACCAGTCAAGGCCTGAAGCACTATAATTTCTCACAGAGAGCAGTGTCCACACCCCTGTTCCAATGGAGCACATAAGCCATTCTCTTATGTGCAAGGCAGCTATAAGGGGGGTCCCTACGACCTCCCAAATTGGAATAAAGCTGATACGAATGTATGCCAGGTGCAGAAGGCAGCCTATACCACGTATCCAAACTTTCTATCTGCCTCTTGTGGGTCACAGTTTGGGCCAGAGCTCAGGACCACCAGCTCTGAGATGTGGCTTCTGTGGCTGTGGGTGATGGGGTGGTTCATGGCACCAACAGCTCTTGCCACATATTGCCTCTGCCCTGCTCCACTCCATGGATGCACCCAACAGGTTTCAGACCAACCAAGTTTCAGAATAATGAAAGGCATCTGCAGGCAGCAGCACACGCAATATTATCAGGCATGCTGTGTACCCCTGTTCTTAGACGACGTTTGGCCCTGATCCTGGGACTTTCTCGACAGTTACTCTTCTCTGAAGAACCCAGTCGATTCCTTCCATGCCTCTCCTCTGGTCTATTCCTGTTTGTACCATTCCCAAGTCCATGTCCACATTGCGTGCAGAGTTCTAAGAAATGCTCTGGTGCCAGCTGTTGAGTTTTCCTTTTATTTATTTATTTATTTTTGCACTGAGGCTGCCATTCAAGGGAAGTACATGTGACACGTTATAAGGGAAATAAAGCCAGCCCCTCTCATCATCACTTGTTTTTTTCTCCTCCGTCTAGTGCACCTCTGGGAGTTCTGAGCATGGAGAGAGGGAATGACATGGGAACGGGTTTCTTTCTCCTGGGGCTTTTCCCAGGGCTGTGGCACCTCGGCACCCTCATCAATTGTGTCCTTCTTGTCTATATCTTCGTCTTCACGGGGAACTTGGTCCTGGCACTCTTGATCTGGGCCGACTCTCGCCTCCACAGGCCCATGTACATCCTTCTCAGCCAGCTCTCTCTCATCGACCTGGCCTTGATCTCCACCACGGTGCCCAAGATGGCCATCAACTTCTTTTCAGGGAAGAAAGACATCTCGAAAGCTGCCTGTGGAGCCCAGGTTTTCTTCTTCTTTGCCCTTGGTGGTGGCGAGTGCCTGCTGCTGGCCCTCACGTCTTATGACCGCTACTGGCCATCTGCAGCCCCCTGCGATATCCAGCCATCATGAACTCCAGAGTCTGCCTGCAGATGGCGCTGGTGTGCTGGGGCGGAGGGGCCCTGAATTCCCTGGTCAACACCATCTACACCATGCATTTCCCCTTCTGTGGCTCCAGGGAAATCTGCCACTTTTTCTGTGAGATGCCGGCCATCCTAAAGCTCTCCTGCCGAGACACCTCCCTCTACGAGACAGTGGTGTCCACCATCTGCATCGTGTTTGTGCTTCTCCCCCTGGGATTCATCGTCTCTTCCTACATCCTCATCTTCCTCACTGTCCTGCGGATGAACTCTCCAGAGGGCAGGAGGAAAGCCCTGGCCACCTGCTCCTCTCATCTGGCTGTCGTCAGCCTCTACTATGGGCCATCCCTGGTCATCTACATGACCCCCCAGTCTGCCCACACTGCAGAGCAGGACCAAGGGCTCTCCATGATCAACACCATCTTCACCCCCCTGCTCAACCCCCTCATCTACAGCCTGAGGAACAAGGATGTGCTTACTGCACTGAGAAAGGTGGTGGGGCGAAGGGGCACTTTAAAGTGGACATGAACAGCCTCCCCAGCTGCAGACTCGAGACCACCCAGCAGGCAGTGAGCCTGAGCTCCACACCTGTGGCACCTGCGAGGTGAAGCACTCTTCCCTCCACTGCTCTGTGACCTACAGTCTAACTTAGCTGAAATGAACAGAACCTGATGCTTGGACACCTAGCCTGGACACCTGTCAGCTGTGTGATAAAAAGAACTGTATTTAACTTCTCTGTGCCAATTAAGACGTTGAACTTGACCTCGAAGATCATTTCCATACTTAAAATGTTTCCCAATTCTCTCCTAAGATTCTAGGAGATGTATTTGGCTGCATCCCTGATTCATATTTTTGAAGTGCCTTTTGAAGTTTATCCTGTAAAATGTGTCATCATAATTCCTCTTTCATAGTGAATATTGAGATTTTACTTGGCCATTATTAAGTTGCTCTGGGGTTTTGAGGGTTGTTCTGCACAGTGTTTGGTAGATGTGTGATTCCCTACAAAACTGTCTGTGGCCAGTTCATTAATAAAGAAATAGTTTAGAACAAAACACATCCTGGAAACCAGGAAGGAGAGTGTGCCCTTGAATACCCCAGTCGCTGGGAGGTCACAGGAACAGCCTCTTGTTCTTATGGAACAGGAAGCAGATACAGGAACCTGTCTGGGTTTGAAAAACAAGGGCTCAAGAGGAAGCAGGGATGGAGAGAGAGGCCCAGCGCACATGGAGTGTCCACAGCAGTTGCACACTGGGGTCTCCTGGTGAGGACAGGCTCCCTGGGAACACGCACCTCTAGTGGAGGCTCGGGTAGAGGCACACCTGAGGGTAGTGGGCCGAGCTGGTTCCTCAAAAGAAATGCACGTGAAAAACCTATTGCACTCACAGCTTCACATTACATAGACCAAGGAGAGGCATCCTGTGGATGGCCTTGCTTTTCACATGACCATCTGGACACCAGGAGAACATGGAGCTCTGGTTCTTGTTCCTGTCCATCTCCCAAAGTCTCCACAAGGATGGTTCCTGGGCTCTTTCCTCGGCACTGTTGGCTCTGCCACCTAGCTGTGTGCCTTAGTGGACATCTTTTGGTATCACTCTCAATTCTAAAATACTATTATTCAGCAGTGAAATTATGGAAAACAAATTGCAAATAAAAACACATAAAATAGTATGCCCATCAGGAAGGTGGATTGATGCCTGGGACTTTCTGACAGATGCTAAAGTGCTCCATACCTTGGACACCTGGAGTCATGCCACACTCATGCCCCAAGTATGAGTCAGATGACTCAGGAGAAGCCCAACTCCAGGCAATCAGGATCCTGTCCCAACCTTGCTGAAAAGCAGCAAATGCAGGGCTCTTCCCTGTGCATTATTTATTTATTCTCAACAGTAGGGACACTGTCTTCCCTGAGTCGCAAACATGTTCAGTGAGCTGTCCCAGGTCACACCTAGTTCTAAAGCCAGGCTTCTAACTTCAGGGGGGTCCCTAAGACAGGACAGCAACACTGAATCTGTAAAACCACACAGTGGGGTCGAGTCTTCACAATGGTGGCAGGAGAGGGCAGAGAAAGGAGGGACCTCTCCAGAACTGAACCACATCAGGCCCCCTCCTTTGTACCACAGGCGCAGGGCTACTGGGGAAGAGAGAGGGCCTTCAGCAGTGTGCTGCCTGTTGTCCAGGGCAAGGGTGAGGAGGAGGGATAAGTGAAGGATTGACTTGTGGTCACAAAGGACATGAGAAGACTTGGCTGGCAACTGAACAGTCCCCCTGAGTCACATCCCACACGGTCCACCACTAGAGACCTACCTGAGCTGGAACCTCACCGCCTCAGAGCATGCCATACACTCACTCACCGAATGACCCAGACCAGACACTGAGAGTCCCTGGCCATATGAAGAAGTGTAACAAGGCTCCTCTGGTGTTGTGGTTCTGGTCAATTAGTTGCTTGACTACCTTGTCGCGGTGGGCGGAATCAACACACAGACTCTGGGAGCTGGTGAGAGAACTGGCAGGAGACAATCCTCAAGTTGTCGTCCAGTAGCTCAGTTTATTTTTGGAATGCATACAATTGTTATAGGGTTCGAGTGGGGTGGGTCCTTCAATCATACAAGCAAGATAGTATCCATAAGCCAATCATCTTCTGCCTAATGTAACCACACTATGAGGATGTTCTAAATATTGCTATCATCAGGAAGGGTCTTTGGACTAGGGGAGGGAGTTTCTAAGTTAGAAGTTCCATGTCGAAGCTCCTGGTTATCAGTTTCCTGGCCTGGCAGCTTGGTAACGCTAACTACAAGTGCTAAGGATGTGGTTTCACTAAAGGCTCGCTAGAGCAGAGCATCCCATCCTGCAGGAATCCCTATCAGGCCTGAATGAGTGTCGACTCTTCAAGCACTCCGAGCTGCTCACAGCTGCAAGCTGCTAGATGTAAACTGAAAGTTATTCCAACACTCTGGGGAGGGCTTGGTCCACGCTGAATGCTTTTTATTTTGTGAAAAGCCATCATAGGAACCCAGACTCCAGGAAGTCTAGGAAGATGTGGCTAAGAGACATTAAAGTGTGTACCCTAAGGACATCTGACCTCCCCTGACACGTTGCTGCAGAGCCCCTTCTATCAGCCTAACTCCATGCCAAGATTGAACCAGACAAAATGGCTGGCATAACTCAATTCTCTCAGGATCTTTATTCCCATTTTTAATAATTTGTTTAACTGATTTCTGTGAACCAGGAAATCATGGTGTTGTCAACTGAGAGAAAACAGGATTCCCAGTAGCACGTGCCCCCCGACCCCTGGTTCTGCACAGGTGAGTATTTAATAGAAGAATGTGGGGACATGGGCATACTTCTGTGGACTGAGTGACTTACAGAGTGACCTTCAAACCAAGGCACTTTTTAAAGGAGCAACCACATGCAACACAGCAGAACTGGGCCTGAGGAACGGCTGTCCACAGCAGCAGGAGCCAAAGACGTCACCACAGACAGACTTGGCGCAATGATCGTGCTAGCTTCTCTTCAGAATATCTAACCATCCTTCAAGAAAAAATTGACCATAAATGTACCTAAAACACGTCTGACTGATTCTTCTACCCAGTTAAAAATGAACCTAACTTTGGATTTCAACAACAGCTCTAATTCACTAGTCTGAAATATACTGACAGAGTTAATAGAAACCACCACTGAAGAAGTAAAGGAAAACCACATACATCCATAAAGAGAAGAAATTATAGAAAGAAACCAAATTGAAATTCTGGAGCTGAAAAGCCCAGTAACCAGATGAAAACCTAACTAGAAGGGCTTAACAGCAGACCAGAGCAGGCAGAAGAAAGAATGAGCCAATTTATACTTGAAATTACATAAACAATTAAAATTATCCATCATGAGAGGCAGAGGGGAAAAAAAGAAAAGAGTGAACAGAGCTGTTTGCCTGTAGGACACTACTATGCACAGTACAGGAGAGTCGACCTGAGGCCAGAAGTGAACCATCGTGGTGTGCACCCTGTGTGTGCACAGCTCCAGAGGCCAGAGGACTACAAGTCCAAGGCCAGTCTGGGAGACTTAGCAGGACCTGTCTCATAATAAAATTTAGGAAAGGGCTGGGGTTGTAGTTCTATAAGAATGAGAGTACCCCTGAGTTCAATCCCCAAAACAAAACAAAAACCCAATCACAAAAACAGGCTTGTGGGTTAAGACCACTCATGAAGCATTCACAATAAGATTACCAGCAAATTCTCCACAGGCACCATGGAGGTCAAAGGTAGTGGGAAGAAAAATTTTAAATGCTAAAAGAAAAAAAAAACAGCCAAGGGTTCTGTATCCTCCACAACTCTCCTTCAGGAATGAAAAAGAAATTGACACATTTCCCTAAAATGAAAGGACACTGGATAGTAACCCAAAGCCCTGGTGAGCAGATAAAGACACTGTCAAAAGTAACCGTAAAAATAAATATAAAAATCAGTATGTTTGTGACTTCTCTGTTATCTTATGTGGTTTTAAAGGCAAATGCATAAAACAATAACTCCAAGTTTACACAAATAGTAACATAATCTATAAAAATCTGTGACAAGAGCAACATCAAGAAGAAGTAGGGAGATAGGAGCAGAATGTTTCCATGCTATTTAAACTAAATCTGTTTAGGGGATCAATTGTAATCCTCAAACTAACCACTTACAAAATAACAAGAAAATATTCAGAAAAAGAGAGAAGAAAGGAACTGAGACAGTGCACTCCCAAATAAACATCAACTACCCACAGAAAAGGAAGTAGAGGGGTTAAAAGAACCAAAAGTACATAAAACATTAAGGCATCCTAAAGAATCTTGGAAACTGATGAAGTTGTGGGACGACTTGATTTTAAAAGTTATGACCAAATTATGGTAACCAATCAGTATGGACAGAACAAATAGTCCCGATTCAGTAAATAGGCAAATTATCAGATCAGACAGTTCTCAAAGGAAGAACTACAAACAGCCAATAAGTACATGAAAAAATGCTTCCAATCTTTAGCCATCTGGGAAATGTAAATCAAAACTACACTGAGATACCGGCTTACCTCAGTCAGAATGACTATTAAAAAAATTAATATAACAAATATAAAAAGAACCCTTACACATAGCTGGTGGGAATCTCCACTAGTATAGTCATTATGGAAACAGTACAAAGTTTCCCTCAAAAAAAAAAAACAAAAATAGAAGTGCCATATAATCCATCTATACCACTCCTGAGGATGTACCTGAAAGAAATTAAATCAGCATCCAAAAGAGACACTGTATGCCCATATTTATAGCAACACCAGGCTGGGTGCCCCTCAACCGACGAATGAGTGAGGAAAATGTGGTGTAAATACATAATGGAGTGTTACCACTCATAGGGTATTCACAATCACTATTTTTTTTCTTTCAGCCATTAAGAAGAATCAAATCATGTTTAGGAACATGAATGGAACTAGAGATCCTCATGTTAAGTTAGACCCATTTTTTCCTGATATATGGAAATAACAAACAAAAGAAAGAGGACATGGAAATCTGAAAGCAGAGAGGGACTAGTAGGGAAAGGAGAGTGGATGGAGAGGATTGGAGTGAGGGGTGGAGGTGGAGGGAAAGAAAGGGTAGTAAGGAGGATGGGTACAATCAAAGCTTGATACACGCATGTATGGGAATGTCACAGTGAAATCCATGATTCTGCACCAGTAATGAGTTAATATTTATAATAAAGAGGCAGTACGGTACTTGCATGAGGATCTACATATAGACCAAAGGAATAGAGCTGAGAGCCTGAAAGAAACTTGACACCTAGGGTCCATTGAATTTGGCACACTATTTCTACAGCCTGCCAAGATCATCCAAGGGGAAAAGAACCATTACTGAAAACAAATGGTGCTGGGAAAATATATCCACAATCTAAAATCAAAATTGGACTTTACATGATGTACAAAAATTAGCTCAAAAAATCCAAGACTGAGACCGAAGAGTAAAAACTATGAAACTCGTTAAAGAAAATATAAGGGGTAGCTTCGTACATTGGATTTGACAATGATTTCTAAACTATGACACCAAAATCACAAGTAACAAAAGAAAAAAGAGATCATCTGGACTATGTTAAAATTAAGAATTTTGTCCATCAAAGAACACTATCAACAGGGAGAAGGTTCCAAAGAACAGGAAAAATCAAGTCATTTCTCTAATAAGAGATTAATGTTGCTGGCACACCTATGATCCAGCTACTTGGGAGGCTGAGGCCGAAGGATTTCCAGCTCCAGACCAGCATGGACAACTTAGAGACCCGGTCTAGAAGAAAGAAACAAAAAACCACAGGGAGATACCATTTCACACCTACTAAGATGGCCTTAATTTTTTTTTTAATGGAAAACCTGTGTTGAGAGCAATCGGAGTCCTTGTGTTTGCCTGGTGCTGGTGAGACACAGCAGGCACCCCGTGGGAAGCAGGTTGGCAGAGTCTCAGACAGTTACACGAGGGATGGGAGAAAGATGGCGTGGGGTTTCTCGGCACTCGTCTCCTCAGGAAAACATGATCTGGAACCACTGTCCATGCACACAGGTCTGTGCAGCATCAGGGAGGTGCAAACCGGATCACATGAGATGGGCTCTCAGACGTCAGAATGGCCAACAGCAAAAGATGACATGGTATTGGTGAGGAGGCTGAGAAGGGAGACCCTTCAACACTATTGGTGGGAATGTAAACTAGTTCAGCCAGAATAATGCAACTACATATGGAATCTCCTCAACAAGCTACAAACACGGATTCCCATTGATGTATACTTATCAAAAAAGAAATTAAATCAGCATGACAAAATGATATCTATGCCTCATGTTTGATGCAGCACAACACACAATAGCCAAGATAAGGAATCACTGAAGAGTCCATCAACAGATGAACGGATAAAGAAAATGTGGAATACATACAGATGGACACACCATTCCGATTTTTATAAGTAAGGGATTTTGCCATTAGTAAGGAATTTTGCCATTAGCAACAGCAGAGATAGATTGGAAAACATTACAATCAGTAAAATAGAGCACACACAGAAATACAGAGGCCGCGTGTTCCCACTCACGTGTGTGATTGGAAACAAACCCACAAAGCAGAGAGCAGGAGGAAAGGGACTTGGGCAGCTGCAGCTGAAAGCCCCAGCTAGGAGCAACCAGGGCTGCTGCACTGTCTTTGAGATGCTCTGGACAGGGTGGTGAATGGAGTGAATAATTATATTTCAAAATCACTGAGGGCACACTTCAAGTGTGCTTGCTACAAAATGGGATAAGCATGTGAGTGATGGGGTGCTCATTAGTTCAATCTAATTTTTCCACCTTGAAGTACTCCATGTGGTAGTACTCATGAGTCACAGCACCTTTTGTACCACAGTAGACATAACTAAAATTCATCATTTATATCTAAAAGTACAACTTTTAAAACACTAAGATTTTGCACGTGCCAAGAGTGTGAAATAATCAGCTTGTTAGGGAGGCTCACCAAAGAGAAAAGTGACAAAGAGGGTAAGTTGGCTCTGGCCAGCCAGGAGGCGCACCCTGCCCTCAGAGAAGGGACTGCCTGAGTACAGGACCCTCTGAGGACAAGACAATTGTGTGCAAGGAGGAGCAGTGCTGTTTAGAAAATATCACTTAATCACCCACTGGAAGTGCCAACATGCACAGGCTAATTGTGGGGATGCCCAAGGGGCCAGAAGCACCCCCCTGGGTCCCCAGGCCCCTGAGAAGCAGGCTTGTTGGCTGGTGCAGATCACCCAGAACTCATGCTGCATGCCCAGGGAACTCTCAGCTTTCCAGAGCTGTCCACCAAGAGTGCTGGGGTGGGGGGTAGCAGGATCACATGCCCAGGGCAAGAGAGACCAAGTCCTCCCAGCTCCCCCCAGAGAGCCAGAGCCACCCACAGACATAGCTTTGCCCTCCTGGGGTTTGAGTCTTCTGCCATTAACTCAAGTCTGGAGAATAGCTTCATACAAATAAACAAAAATAATTATTTCTGCTGTTACCCAAGCAGGGGAGTGTGATAATCAGTTTTAAGTCCCACTAATTCCTTAGGGATGAACCAGAACCAAACATGTATTCTCGTAAATTGTTGCACAGAGAAGTCCAACTAAACAGCCTGATATCTTGAACTTACCAAGAATTGACTGACTGGACATAATCCATTTATGTTCTTACATTTATTATTGTAAAGGAAGAGTAAGGCTTGGTAGTCAGACTAAAAGTAAAAGGTGAAGAAAATTCTCATCATGCACCATCTCCAGATCCTGAATTCTCCCGTCTCTTTTCAACATGTATAAAACAGTTCTCTGCAAGTGAGAACTGCAGAACTGCTGGGGAGGCTCCTGTGCTCGCTCTCACCCCTTGGGCCATGAAGAAGAGCTTATGTTCTTTGCAGTCTTGCTTGGGTTCATTCACTGTCACAACCTCTGGTGGCCCTCGGCAGATGAGATCAGCACTAGCATGGAGTCCTGGTCCCGGCAGTGGGCACTCTCACATGGTCAGCCCTGTCTTGAGGGGGGCCTGTTTTCCCCCTACTTTCTTCACACTTTCTGAATGCTATGGTTGCCTAAGTGAAAACCCAGCTACCCACACATTTCTCCTAGGTAAGAGATGATCCCAGGCCTTCCACTGAAGGGTTCATAGTTTCACAGTCGAGTTCTCCCATGGCATGACTTGGTCGTTCAGTTCACTGGTTTTTTTGTGCTATGACTTAAAGCTGCACTCATTCCATTTTGGCATGGCTGGGTTTCTGCATTAAGGCTAATGCAGAACTTACCCTCTTTGTCACTTTTCTCTTTGGTGAGCCTCCCTAACAAGCTGATTATTTCACACTCTTGGCACATGCAAAAACCTAGGCTGACCATCCTGCATTAATCCCCACTGGAGTTTCTTTTCCACAGGCAACAATTGAACATTCCTGTGTAAAATACAGTGATCCTTGTATTTTTCACGCACATTGAAAACTTTCTGTTAATATTGCATGTTGACATCGGCATTATAAGTCTTTGGTGCAGTCATTAGTATTGTTCTGGATATCAACAGTAACAACAGCTATTGTTTGCCCTGCCCTTGCCAGTGGCCATGATTGGGCTAGGATCTTTATGTTGTCACAGCAAACACATGAAGTATGGATTATTACATCTGTAGGCCCAAAGGAGGCTGTAAGTTAAGTAACTTTCTCAGGGCCATGTGATTAGTAAGGAGAGAGTCAGGATTAAACCAAGGAAGCCATTTCCCAAAGCCTCATCTTCTTAGAGATGCTTCTTCTTTTTTTTTTTTTTTTTCTTTTGGAGCTAGGGATTGAACCCAGGGCCTTATGCATGCTAGGCAAGGGCTCTACCCCTGTGCTGCATCCCTAACCCTTCTGATATTTTGCTTTTAGAGAGTCCCCAAGGGACTAGATGGATCAAGGATATGTCCTTGCTTCCTTCCCTGCAAGCCCTCCTGGAGGGAAGCACTGTCAGATGAACAAGCACGAGGCTGCATCAAGAGGAGAACAGGCTGCAACCCAGCCCCAGCAGCAGGCAAGGCTTCCCCTGGCATTGGCAGCAGGCGCCCTGCAAGGAGTCAGCACAGGACCCACGTGGGACTGAATGCCAGGCCCACACCAAACTCCCAAACAGAGGGCTTGTGTGAAGCCCTGTAGGCTACTTTCGTCCCACTAAGTGTCAGTGCCTTGGATATAAGGTTGTGTCACCACAACAGAGACAGGGATATCTGGAAACTGGAGAGAGAAGAAGCAACAAGAGTGGGAAGGAGGTTGAGGGAAAATAAAAGAAAACCAGACTCCCCAGTCTTGCCTGTAATTGTGAAGCCCTTTCAATATGGAGCAATTTTTTTTTTATCTGACAATGGGGTTGAACAAAGGGCCACACACTTTTTAAAAAGAGACTCGTATTTTCCATTTCACTCTCTACACTCACAGCCACATGAGTGTGTGTGCAGTGTACTCTCCCTAAAGCAACGTGCCACAGTGAGCAGAGTCACCCAGCCTCCCTGCCAGGTCTGTGTTGGTAAGGGAGGCTCTTCCTCCCTGGCCTCTGGCCTGCACATCTTAGGGCTTCTGTGGCCCTGGGACCTGGGGCAGGTGAGCAGGTCTGCATATGAATGTTAGAAGAAGATCAAGGCGATACTGCCAGATCTCCCACGATAGAGTGTGCAGCTTCCAACCCCAGAAGTCAGTCCAGCATGAGGCCAAAGTATGCTTAGGGGACAGCACAAATGAGTTGAGCAAGCAGAAGGAAGAAGGGATGAGTGGGACACGTGGCATTGAAGCGTGCTTACGTTTGGTTATAAATGAACCCACTTGGCAGCTGTGGGAGCCACCGGCAATCCCAGGCTCCTGCTCCCAGAAAGAGGCGATCCTGTTGGAGTCCTAATTTCCATCTCTGCAAAACAAAGTGATAGGGTTCACCATAGGTCATGGCTCCTAGTGTTGAGGCCAGATTCTGAGCATGCTGCCTCCTCCAGGGACTGGGCGCACTCCTCGCAGCAACACATGCTTGCTTATGGGATGCGCAGCTGCCTCAAGAAACAAACTGCAGTCATGAGACACTGGGCGTGGAACCTGCCTTAAAATCTGTTTTGCACTACTCAAAGCCGAGCGGGCGGTCATTCCACTGCTTACGAACAATCAGGAAGACTTCTGTTGAGAAATAGGCCAGAGTCATTGTTTCCAGCAAGGAAGTTCAATCCAAGATGTCAATTTACTGGCCCTGCGGAAACCTGAGTCTGAACAGGAATGTTGTGGGCACACCAGCCCCATCCAAGCCCCAAGGGTGTGCCCAGGGCTGCTAGAGGGCCTGTTGGCTGCCTCCTAGACCCGGAGGCAAGGCTCTGTCTGGACCTCGACTGGGCTCACAGACCAGACCTGCCATTTATACAGCAGACCATCTTGAGCAGCATGCTAGTTAACCTTCTGAACTTCTGTTTTCTCGTGTTTAAAATAATGATCTATTACCCCTTCATACTGCTGTGTTCAATGAGGAAATATGCTACATGTCTGACACAAATAGGGCATAAAGAAACCTTAGCTTGCTTCCCATTCTCAACTCTTTCAAACTGAGGAAAACACATTAGAACATGTTGGAACCGAGCTGAGGGAGGAAGGAAGGGTGGCAGGAAAGAAGGACCTCGGCTTGTCTACCTGCCCCCTGGCAGGTGTTTCTCCGGACACGAGGTGTCGATCTGTGTACATCCCCCAGCCTGCCCCAGGTGTCTTGGGAACACAGACAGCCCTTTCCACAGTGCCCTGGGCCCCAGGCCCCAAGGGCACGTTGTCACCACTGAGGAGTCCCAGCCTGTGTTCCTGAGGAGCCCAGCCTCTCAGGACGCCAGGAGCTTTATCTCTGACTTGGACACTTCCTCTCTTAAAACACACTGAAATCTAGGTGTATCCCCCTCCTGAGTCACTTCATCCCCTCACAGAAAACCCTGGGAAACACCAGGGAGCCCGCCAGGAGGAAAGCACTGGCCGTGGGGTTTGGAAGACTGACCATTCTGGCTATGGGGCTCGGGGACCGCACAGGTGAGGCCCGTCACCCCCCATCTGTAAAGAATCTGGAAGAAAGAACCCAGGGCTTCCTCAAGCAGCTGTTCTAAAACAAGCACGCTCCTTCCCCCAAGGCTCTTCCCCTGTAAACCCCTTGCCTGTCTTTAACCCTGGGTCTTCTCCAGCATTTAGCTGAGGATGCGGGGGTTCGGAGGGTGGGAGCTGGGAGAAAGCTTCATTTCTCTCCCCCTGCTTTTCCTTTGACATATATGCAGCATCTTTGGATGTTCACACTTGGGTTTGATTGGATCCGTTTCTAGGAAGCTTGTGTCCTGGGGTTAAAATAGGTCTACAGATTGCGTTTTTTAAGGTAGCTATTTGAATCAGACTATCACTTAGACTAGTCACTACCAATTTTGGATAGCAGCTAGAATGATGTTAAAACAAGCACAGGATGTGGCCAGAAAGAGTCAGTGGTCTCTCTGCTCCTCTGGGTCCTGGCTTCCTGCTGGCCTGTAAGAGGCACACTGGGCACAGTGCTAGAACACAAGGCAGGCAGGTGGGGACATGAGCCACCTGTGTGCCCAGAGACGGCAGAGCTGAGGAGCCCCGGCTGCAGCAGCCTGGATCAGGAGGCATCTGTCTCTCCTTCCCCAGGCCTGTGTCAACTGGTGACAAAACAGCTCCCTGCTCTCTCATTTTCATTGTGTCCTTGGTGCCAAGTTCTGTTTCCAGCCACGTCTGCAGAACAGCAAAGCAAGTTGGCAGACTTGTGCAGGTTCTGCCCCTAGGCCAGGCATTTGTCTGACAGGACAGAAGTGATCCCGCCACCGTCACCCCTCTAGAGACTGAGCTTACGTGCATCAAAAAGTGGCAGCACCTGCCAGACTTCTGTGCACGTCTCACACCTCTGATGCCACCACAGCCAAGTGGCTGCCTGGGCCAAGCTGCTCAGTCACTCAGACCTGACAGCGTCTGTGTCCTGAGATTGTGTGGATGCTGGGAAGGAAATGAACTGTCATGCCTTCGAAATCTCCCCCTTCCTTCTTTCAACTGAGATTCAGCCTTGACTTTTCTTCTGTAATGGTGACACATCCATCCTCCCAGCTACCCATGGCCTCGCCCACCCACCAGGGTATGCCCTGCTGACCTCGACATCTCACAGGCAGGGTAGCCTTGCCTTCTGAGAGCCAGCAGCACTTAGGACAGACCAAATTCACTGCAGCAACCAGGTCGGGAGTAGGTGTGCCCGACCCTGGTACCAGGTACCTTTCAGACCGGTTGATTTTTGCCACGAGTGCTATTCTAGCCTCTTCCCACTTGATGCCCTTAGCAGTGCCCCCTCCTTCTCAGGACAATCAGAAACACCTTCAGACACTGACTGATGTCCCCTGTGGGGTGAAACTGCCCCTGGCTGAGAGCTGGGGGCTGCAGCAGGGCTTGTTAAAGGAGACTCGGACCCACCAAGTCTCTGATTTGGTGAATCCAGGGCAGAGAGTGAGAGCTTCCCCTCTACTCCAGCGACTGACACTGTTGGTCCAGAGACCATACTCAGGTCTAAGGTGCCCCGAATGCACCACCAGCTGACATGTGTCATTCCTCCACCTCTGAAATCCCCAACTCAGTGGATCCTAGACC
Source organism: Callospermophilus lateralis (assembly GCF_048772815.1). NCBI lineage: Eukaryota > Metazoa > Chordata > Mammalia > Rodentia > Sciuridae > Callospermophilus > Callospermophilus lateralis. Next base: position 10,628,420 of record NC_135309.1, on the reverse strand, counting down.
CCCATCTAGGAAGTCTTTCCATATTCAATCACCTGGAAATCTTCCAAACCTTCCAGAGACCAAGGGGCATCCCAGACAGAGCAGACCTCACTCCTGGAAGTGTGCGTATCCTGTGCCCTGAGCTCCACAGACCACCTCAACTTGCACACGGCCTGGCACTTCTGCTCTGGACCCCTTGGCCTCACGCATGACTCGAGGGTTTGGGACCAAGCAGTTCCTGTCATCTCGGGAATGCAGCACAGCAACCTCAGTCGCACAGCTGGATTCTGAGTGCTAACCAGGCTTGTGCCATCCCAGCCTCTGGGGGCTGGGACCACCGGCCAGGTCAAGGGCAAGAGCCCTTCAGTCCCACCATTCTGAAGTGGGAGGGAGCTCACACTAGTTGCAGTAAAGGAAAGAAGGGGCTCTCGGGAAAGTGAGGAGCCCTCCTGCCGCGGAAGGACACAGACTTCACGCCTCAGCCGTCGGGGTCCTGTGTGCGAACCTCCCAAGAGAACCGCCCTGGTTTCTGAGCTGTGACCTGGAGCTCAGAAGGACGAGGGAGAAGGAGAAGAGAGAGCAGGAGAGCAAGCGTCCTGATGGAGACTATGGGCTGGGGCCGTGTGAGGTGAGTAGGGGTGTCACAGGAGGGGAGGCGGGACAGGGGATGGCCAAGTGTGCCCCATGCCAGCAGCCTTTAACTGGAGATGGCCCATGGAAAGGCAGAGCCACAGCCTGTGTGACGTGAGACTCTCCAGCACGTGAAGTCTCTGACAGGTAAAGTTATTTTAACACTCCCTTTCCATAAATGAGCTGTCTTCAATTGTAACAGTCAAGGGTTTGCTCTGTAAGAGAACAAGAGAGGAAGGAAAAGAGGGGAAAAAAAGGGGAGGAAAGAAGGAGGAATCAAGAAGACTGTGGGGGAATAAGCCAGGGGCTTGGGTTCTTGTCCAGCTTTCAATGGCCCAGTTCACCAGTTCTAACCTAGGCTTCTGCAAGGACAGGAGAAAAATGGATTCTTTTCTGAAACAGTGTGAAAGAAAAAGAATTCCCCTAATTATTTTGAGACCCACATACACAGGCCCATACACACACAGACCCACACACACAAGTACACACAGGCACCCACAGGCACACAAATACTGCAATGCAGATGTGTGTATCCATGCTAAGAATCGGCCATAAAGGAAAACACCCAGTGGCAGGACTTTCTGGGAGGCAGGCAGGCATCACAGCCCTGCAGAGGAGATGCCAGATTCAGATGCTGGTGATGAGGGAGGACATTGAGGCAGCAGTGTTTTGTGAACAAGGGTGCACTTCTTTCACATGTTTACCACAAACGTACCTGCAGTCCACCAGCACTGAATGGGAACCATGATGAATATCCATATTTTGTGGTGAAATATACAAGACAGACATAATCCCTAGTCTCAGGTAATTTGTAGTCTACATAAGGAGAGCCACCCGCCCAATCACAAAACACTCATGGTTTAGGAGACAAAGCAAGTGGAAAGGAAATCTCCAAGTGGGAGGGACAAAGAGCCCTTTGAAGGTAAGTGCAAATGTCAAATGCATGATTCTGCATGAAAACTATTTGCAAAACCATCTTGCTTAAGAGGAAAGGAAGAGTGCTAACATTTAGTACATATCTTCTATGGGAAAGCACATGCTCCCAGTTTTTTTATTCAACTCTCTCATAATAGTACTGTGAAATAGGCCTGATGATCCCATTTTAGAGAGGTAAGCAGAGGCTTGGGTTTATGGAAATACTGATGTCATCAGCAGCTTGTACCCAAATGGCTCGTTCCTCCTGCAGACCCTCTCCCAGGTACTGTCCAAATATAAACCACTGAATGCTCTCAATAGTCCGTATTTGAGATGAGGGCTTGGGTAAGCTGCCCAAGCCATGGGGCTGGGAGACAGCTGAGGCCTGCACCCAGGCAGCCTGATGCAGAGGCTGCACCCTAGAACACAGAGCTCTAACTGGGCAAACCAGCAAAGGACGTCCAACTGACCAGGATTTTAATCATGTGAGCTGTTGTTCTTATTTGCCCTTATGGAGGGGGAGGCAAGGGAGAGGACAACAACTGAAAGGAAAGTGACCACAATATCGAAGCAACCAAGAGATCTTTATTGCAGCAGTGCAAAAGAGGAGAAAAAGAGGTGGGGGAGGGGGCGACAGGGGAAGATTTTTATAGTCCTTCTGCTGTGCTGCCTAAATCTAACAGGGTCTCTGAATTTGCAAGCTGCCTTGTTGGTACAAGAGGGGTTAAGAGTTCAGCCTTGAGAGGGGGCTTGAGCATTTGGACTTGAAGCAAAAGGTTAGATAAAAAACCAGACAGAGGGGGTTTGAGTGGCCGGATCACCCTGCAGCTAACTTTGTTTGGCATGCCCTGCAGACAACTTAGTTCAGCCTGTCCTGCACCTAACAATAACTAACATGGCACGGGGGGAGGGGGGGGCGCTCCACCACTGGTGCTAGTGCCCTGCAGGTGACATCCCTGGGAAGGGTTGCTACTGCCACCTAGAGAGCAGAGTCTGGTATGCTGCTAAATTTTGTGCAATGACAGCACCCATTGGCAAGGAATTAGCCAGCCTCAGATGCTCCTCATGCTAAGGTAGAGAACTTCAGATGTGGCCTGCAAGGTCCAGAGCTGTTGGCCAAGGTTCATAGCTATACTGTGACCAACAAAATAGGGATGTGGGACCGCTTTCCTTCCCGATGCTAAATCTAATGCTTCTGAGACATTAAAGACAGAAAACAAGCTGTGCCTAAAACAAGGACATGAGAAAATTCTCTTTAGGGGAACTTTCAAAATGTACCTGAGACCATTTTTATTCAGGTCAGGTAAGGCACTGCCTGGAAAGATGACTTTGATTCACAGCTCCCAAGAGGAGTGAGCATGCCACTCGGAGGCAGCAGGGTTGATCCACCGGGAGGCAGAGTGTGGAATAGGCAAAGCCTTTGTTGGGTATTTTGTGGGATGCAACAGGCAAGGAAGGGCTAGCAATGGCACAAGCTTCAGATTGCATAGTCTGACACACTCTGGGCTATGGGGTGGTCTCTAGTTGCCCAGCACCTTGTCCTGGGGCTATCCAGGACAGGATAGTGGCCCAAACTGTAGGAGCCTGGCACAGGCAGGTGGTGAGGGGCACAAGCTCCAGTTGAATGGTCTACATGTCAGAGGCAGCTGATGGGCCAGTTGTTCCCCATGTCCAGGAATCAGCCAGTCCTGGAAGATGCAGGCTCTAGACTCTTGAGACTCTAAGATGCACTACAAAATATAGAAAATAGAAGCAGTATGTCTCATCTTCACTAGGAGCCTGGTATGGAACACTTGGGTTTAACAGTGGCAATTCTGCGCTCAGCTTTGGGAGGGGACTATGGGACTCTGGAATAATCAAGCACTGAGCTTCTTGAGTCAGATCTGAGACCTGTGCACCCAGGACCAACCAGCAGCCTGGGTCTGGTAGTTCAAGGCTGTAGAGAAGGGGGAACTCCTGCTACAACAAGAAGAGCAGGAAGCCCCTTGGGGACAATGGCTCCTGCAGTGGCTCCTAGCTGTCCAACTGTGGGCAAGGAAGATCCCAGCCTCAGCATGTAAGATGAGTGCAGCGGTCTAGTTAGTGGGTCCCCACTCAGGCCCACCACAGCAGCCTGGAAGCCCAGTCTCAGGGATGAGATTCCCTGGTGGACCCCAGGGCCCTGCTGGCATGCAGGATTGTCACATCTCTGGTGTGCCTCCAAGACACCGTGCTGCCCTCCAGTTCCAGCCTCTCTCACAGCCTCAGCTCCTTTACAGAACCCCGCAGCTCATCTCACTCCCCTCCCATCCCTCTATTGAGTCATCTGCTGTAGACCCAAGCTAGAGCTCAAGCATGCCCTGGGACTCGGGGTGCTGGGAGCAGGGTTCCTACGGGCATGGTGGCCCAGGGCTTTGCCAGCAGAGCAGGGGTTCACCAACTCTCTATGGCCTCACCTCTGGTTCCCCTCCTACCTGCCTCCTAAAATACCTGCAGGCAGCCTTACCACCATAGCTGAGCCTGATGTTCCTTGTGATGTGACTCCACCTGAATGATCTTTATTAAAAATTTATAAAGGCTATTCTTACAAAGACAACCCTCAGTTATCATGGAACTATTGAAATAAGGAGAAAGCACAATTGATTGGGGATGAGAACATACTGCCCAAAGCCTACATAAAAACACCCCCTGCACCCAAGCACAATACCAACCCAGGACTCCTGGGGGACAAGACAGCTGGAGGACCTGGCACAGCACAGCTGTGCAGCTGTGGAGACCACTTTTTCACCAGACCTGGGCACACAGCCATATCCAAGGGAAATGTCTCACATGGATCCCCACATAAATGAGAATTCTGAACCATACAACTTGCAAATTTGTAGATGTAGTCATCAGGTTAGTCGAAAGTAAAAGTCTTTAAAATCTTTCCCCACGTGCATTTGCTTTTCTGTTTACTTGGGATTAAATTTTTATATTAACTATCACATTTTATTAAACATGGGGCACTGTAACGTGCTGTCCCTCTCCTGACTCTCTGAGATGGAGACTTATATCACTGATTTCTAGCATTTCCTCTCTTCCAGAATGCACATGTGGTGCTAAAGTTTCCCTCTGAACACTGCTCTGGCCATGTGCCAGGCCTTTAGTAGTCATTTTCCATTGTGAACGAGTGTCCACCCACACAATGGAGACTCCTTGTGTCCAAGAACCTGTGAATACCTTCTGCTGCCCCCTTGGGCTCCCGTGCTGTCCTGCTACCTTTACCTCCACCTTTCCCTCCCTGAGGGAAGGCGCCTGCTGGGTCCTTGGTGAGCTGGCTCCCTTTCCCCTAACAGGGAGGCGCTGCAGGAGGCAGGCAGAGGACCCTGGAACCTCTCCTCCATCCCAGGCTTTGTCCTCACCAGCCTTTTTGACGAGAGCCAATTGCACCTGTTCCTGTTCAGCCTGGTGGTGCTCATCTACATCCTCGCCATGGCTGGCAACACAGCCATGGTGCTGCTGATCTGGGCTGAGACCCGGCTGCACACACCCATGTACTTCCTCCTCAGCCAGCTGTCCTTCCTGGACATCTTCTTCACGTCAGTCACTGTCACCAAGATGATAGTGGGGTTCCTCTTCAGCTGGACAAGCATCTCTTTCGGGGGCTGTGGGGGACAGATGTTTTTCTTCATGTTCCTGGGAGCTGCCGAGTGCCTCCTGCTGGCCCTCATGGCCTACGACCGCTATGTGGCCATCTGCAACCCTCTGCACTACCCGGTGCTCATGAGTCGCCGCGTCTGCCTGCTCATGGTCGCAGCCTCCTGGCTGGGAGGGTCCCTCAATGCCTCCATTCAAACCTCACTGACCCTTCAGTTCCCCTACTGTGGTTCTCGGAAGATTTCCCACTTCTTCTGCGAAGTGCCCTCGCTGCTGACGTTGGCCTGTGCAGACACAGAGACCTATGAGCAGGTACTCTTTGTGACTGGTGTGGTGGTCCTCCTAGTGCCCATCACCTTCATCACCACCTCCTATGCCCTCATCCTGGTGGCTGTGCTCCGGATGCACTCCGTGGAGGGACGTCGGAAGGCCCTGGCCACTTGTTCCTCCCACCTGACAGTTGTCAACCTCTTCTATGAACCCCTGGTCTACACCTACATGCTACCTGCAACCTACCACTCTCCTGGCCAGGATGACGTGGTGTCTGTCTTCTATACGGTCCTCACACCCATGCTTAATCCTGTCATCTACAGCCTGAGGAACAAGGAAGTGACTGGGGCCATGAAGAAGGTCATAGCAAGGTGTGGAGTCTGCAGGAATGCCTGAGACCCAGCAGAGACAGGGTGGCAAGTCGGAGCCCTTAGTCCAGTTGTATGCACCGAGGCAAAGGCAGGGGTGTTGACCAAGTGGGAAGGTCCTCGGTGTCTAGGACCCCAGAATCTTATTTCTGAGATTCCCTTTGGAGACAAGAGTTACACAGACAAGTGAGAGGAGAAGCCCCTCATTCCCCAGCTGCTAGGCTTTCCCCTTCAGAGAACTGTGTGGTCAATCCTTCCCACTCCCTGCCACTTCAACAAACTCCAGCTGGGGCTTCTTTTTAAGGCTTCCTTTGTGGGTGTAGCAACAACCCAGAGTCTCGGTGTCCCTGGAGGTCCGAGGCTTCCCTTCCCACCTGCCATAGAAGCCAAAGGCCCCACAGAGCCCACTGCCCCGGACATCTCCCCACTCCTCTGCACTGCCCTCCCCATCACCCCTGTGGCCACACTGCCCGCACTGCTCTAGCCCCCAGGCCCCCTTCACCCAGCACCCTGCCTGGGGCTTCCTCCCATCGTCCCAGCCCCTTCCTCCACTGCCTTCAGAAGCTGCCCTAGTGCCGGATCCCTGCGCCCAAGCAGCACCCACCTGCACCCACACCTCCTAACCCCGGGTGTGTTCCACGTTCCTTTTTCCCCTTAGCACAGCAGGTCGGGCCAGCAGAGGCTATGCTTTATCAGTAACCTGTTCTCAGTTGTGGAAGACACCTGGCACATGGATTGGTTAATAAACACTGCTGGATGAAGGGATGAGCTCAGAGGACATTTACTACCTCGCCCCAGCACTGGTTCCAAAATCTTTCTCCCTCCCTCGACACTTGCCCTCCTCCCTGAGGCCCACCCCTTCCCCATGAGTGTGAAGGTGCTGGGTCTGTACAAGGCCCTTCCCACACTCTCTTCTGGCACTCCTGCTCAAGGACATGGCCTTGTTTACCACCTGACACCAAAGTCGGCCATACGTATTCACAGGCCCGCCAGACGTCTCCTGAGCTCCTCACCCACACCCAATGCCCCTCCGCATGTTGCAAAGGCACCCCAAGTTTGTCATGCCAGGGGACAGTCATGGCCACAGACCCATTACCTGGAGGATGCAGGAAATTCCACCAGGTCTCACTGTCCTTTCTCACACTGCCCTCCTAACTCACCTGCGGCTTGTTCCCAAGGTTTAGCCTACAGGATCTCTAAATGCAAATACATGAACAAATCCCATTCCTCCACCTCAAACTCCTTGGCAATTCCACTGCTCCTACATGGTCACCTCCTAACAGATCACATGTCAGTTCCTTATATTGCTTACTGCCTGTCTTCATGATAATGTAAGCTCCCTGAAAAGAGATCTGTGGTTCTTAAAAACACGGAAGAACAACAACATGAAACTCTTGAAGCAAAACATCTTTTTCTCTGTCCAGAAAGTCTGTAGCTCCCAGCCTTCCTGGGCTCCCCTCAGTTCCTTGTTCTCTCCCCTACTCCCTCTCATTTCCAGGTCACCAGCAGAGCAGGGCATTCTTGCACCTGAGGTGCTGCTGGCTCGCTGTGCTGGGTGAACCCCTGCACGTCTTTCCTTCATCAGCAGAGGTACTACATCTTCAGAGAGCCTTCCCCGGTGTCCCAGCTGATGAACATTCACACAACTGAATATTATTCAGCCATAAAAATAATGCAGTATTGTTACAAACTACAGCAACTTTCAAGGATGAACCTTCAAAGCATTCTATGGAGTGAAAATCAAATGTGAAATACCACAAACTGTAGTGGTCAATTTGTACCCAATGTCCAGAACAGGCAAATCCATAGAGAAAGTCATTAGTGGCTTCTGGAGGTCTGGGAAGGGAGAAATGGGGTCCACCTGCCCAGGTTTCATTTTGGTGGTGAAGAAATTTATAGATGCCACTGGGGTATGAGTATTGAGATGGTGAATTTTATGCAAGGTGTATTGTGCTACAATAAACCCTATGCAATACTTCATGCTCTGTTTAATCCTCACAGCTGCTGCTGACACACAACCTCTAACTCCAAAACCTAAAACATTGTCACTGTGTCTAAATGAGGACTCCACCATGAATTGTTCATTATGAGACTAAACCAGAGGACCACTTCACCCAGACTCCCTCTCTAGCACTTTCCTCTTGCTCCAGATCTTAGTGGACTCCCCAGGCCTAGAGAGGAAGACTTGACCCATTTCAGTTGCAAGCCCCCTCCTTGCCAACAGCATGTCAAAGCTGACTTTCATTCCAGCCACATGGGCACTACACCCTCAAGTGCCTGCAGCTCCAATGGACTGGTGAATCTACTACAAAACCTTCATGGGCTGGTGAATCTACTACAAAAAATAGTGTGATGTAGAGTAGAAGATGATGATGATGATGGTGATGATGATTGTAATCCACAAACTGCACTGTCTTAACGATTTAAGTGTACAATACAGTAGTGTTAACTGTATTTTCATTTTTGTTCAATAAAGATCTCTAAATATTTTTCATTTTGCAATTCCCATTCCCCTTCTCCCTGAGGGCCTGGTAGATACCGTTCACTTCAAATGCCTCATATAAGGAAATCATGCAGGGTTGTTCCTGTGACTTCCTTATTTCTCATGGAAAAATATCCTCAAAGTTCATCAATGTTACAGCCTATAGTAAGAGATCCTTGTACTTTAAGACTGATGTGTAGTCCACATTCTCCTTATCCATTCTTCCATTCACTGATCCGTATTTAGATTGCTTCCAAAAAAGAATAGTGTTTTTGCAGCTGAAAAAGCAAGCCCTCAGAACAGCAATGGGGAAGCTGGAAGACTTTATAACTTCACGGGCAGAAGGAATTCTTCATTTATTCGGCACATACTAACAGTGTGTTCACGTCCAAGGCACTGGGCTAGTGACTCCTGGGGACACACAGTTCATGCACATGCACAACGCCCCCCATTCTCCCAAAGCTCAAGAAGGGCGGAAGTATTGGAAAGCATCATGAACTTACAGGGCTACTCCAGGTGCAGGGCTGCTAGGAGGGCACGTCCGGGAAGCAAGAACTGCCCATGGGGAATGAAGCACAAGGCCACGCTCCCTCTGGGGGTGCTCACAGTAGGGAAGAGGGGCCGCGCACAGGAGCACACCTCTGTGGGGAGGGACTGCTCCAGAAGCAGGACCTGCTGCTGCTCGAGCTCCCCCAACTTTGTGCAGTGTGAAAAGAATTCCCAGGCTCCAGTCAGGTGTGCAAAGGGCCCCACGGTCTCATTGGGTCAGGCTCCAGGAAGGCGGGCAGAGCAAGCAGGCGACCAATGAGGACCGCGGACCGTGAAGTTCTGCCCGCACATGCGCTGTGGAGTCCTGCCCTGGCATTCTGCCTTGGGAGCCACGTGCAGTGGGTGGCCGCCAGGTAGGCTGCCTCTGGGAGGCTGCCGCCTGCACTCACCCTGGGGGCTCAGCCCACCGCTGCGAACTTGTGTGCAACAGGGCAGGGCAGCGCCCTGGCCCACATGGTGCGGGGCCCTCGAGGCCGCTCAGGTCTGCCCCCCAGAGGTCGGGCGCCCAGCGAAGGCGCGCAGCTTACGGGCTTCTCTTCCGCAGGCAGGACCACACCAGCCACAGCCATGTGCACCCCCCCCCCCCCCCCCCCCCCGCTCCGGGCAGCCTGCTCCTGGCCTGCAGCCTCGCTCTGGTGCCCCTTGTCGCAGGTGAGGTAGGGGGTTGTGCTGTATCCAGATCCCCAGCATCCCCCTTCCCTTCTGCGTTCGCACGCCCACCTCAGGCCTGCTTTCTCTCTCTTCTGCCCGTCCTGCATTCCAGCCCTACCCCTTCATTTCTACCCGCAGTTTCCTGAATTCCCACATCTTGGCCTCAATCTCTCTTCCCCCATGCACTACCAACTACAGTATCCACTGTATTCCTAGCTGCATTTCCCCTTCAGTGCCATCTTCCTTAGTCTGGTACTGTGTTCTGCGTGGTACCTGCAGTGAAGGAGTTGACACAGAGTCTGACATCAAAATGCTCCCAGCCTAGTGAGTGTGATGGGGACAGACCCGCCTGTGGCCTCCAGATCAGCCAGTGCTGACCTCCGGGTGTGTAGATAAGGTCATCGGAACAGTTGACACCTGCCTCTTGGAGTGGCAAAGAATGTGTGAGCTGGTGAAGCTGCAGGCCCAATGCCTGGCACTCAAGAAGCCCTCATTAAAGAGTAGCTTTGTGTTGTGGTGGGGTTTTTTTCTTTTGTTTTTGTTCCCCTTCCCCCAAAAGATGACATGTATGGGGAAGGAAGGAGCAGCTGAAATGTTTATCATTGAATTTGGTTTACGGGTAAGGGGTATTTGGGAACATCTAACTATCCCTGGGTTCACCTGTGCCCAGGTCTTTTTTTTTTTTTTTTTTTTTTTTTTTGTACTGGGGATTGAACCCAGGGATGCTTAACCACTGAGCAACATCCCCAACCTTTTGTTTTTGTTTTGTTTTATATTTTGAGACAGGGCCTTGTTAAGTTGCTAAGGCTGGCTTTGAACTTACGATTGTCCTGCCTTAGCCTCCCCACCCACTGGGATTACAGGTGTGTACCATCACACCCATGGTGCCCATATCATTTTCATATTCCCCATTATTCCCAGGTCCTCTCAAGCCAGCCTCCACCATCACCTAGTTAGTCCACTATTTCAGGGATCAGAGGCTGTTGACTGCCAATCCCACCAACTCATGCTTTTCCTTTTTCCTTCAGCCTCTTAACTGCTCTTCTCACTGACTGAAAATAGACTCTTCATCACCTGTTCTTTCTCCCCACCCCATACAAGTAGACCAGACATGACAGCAGAAACACTGTCACTTAGTAGGAATTTCTTATGAGACAGTTTAATGTTAGATTCAGAAAGGAAGACTGGCATGTTCAAGAGAGGCATGGAATAGGATCAGCCTTCAGACCAAGAAGTTTGTTAGAGCCCATAGTACAGAGGGGTCTTGAAGTAAAGCTTCAGCCAGCCCAGGAAAAGCTGGTGTTCTTTAAAGGTCTCTTAAAGGGGGAAGAGTGAGACCAGGATAAGGGTCTCACTCAGGTCAGTTGACATTAATAATCAGATTGAACCATGCAGTCAGTGTTTGGGGCTGGGGCAGTGCTTAGAAGGTCCCAAGTCTCACTTGTTGGGTAGAAGAAGAGAATCTTATAAAACAGTGGGTCTGTTAACATGTAGCCTTTGATATATGACATTTAGGACTTTAGATTAAAAAAGTCAGCATAGTTTTACATAAAGTTTCTACTCTTTCTTGATTTTTCTCCTGCTTTCTAAGAGTAGGTTAGAGAAAATCACTTGATTTATTCATTTTGAGGAAAAGCTTTAGGCAAAATATAGTTTATCTTGGGACTTTGAACCTTCAAGCCCTGTTCTCCATTCTTCAGGTGTTGTCATTCCTGCTCTCATATTGGGCCTTGCCAGGCCAGACCAGCTGAACTCTGAACACGGTGGATGAAAGACCCAGAGACAAGGTTGTCCCAGAGCAGAAGTCAGGGGACCACCCCACGATGAAGTGAAGTCCCAGTGTGACTGGCTCCACCTTTTGTTAGGAAGAAAGAGCGATGATGTGAGGTTTACTCAAAACTAGAGATAAGATGAACAGGGATGCAGGTTCTCAGGACTCGGAGCCAGAGCTATGATTACAAGTAACCATAGGTGCTGAGTTGCTCAATTTTATTATTTCAGCAAGCAGTTCTCCAAGACAGCCTGCAGGACTCTAGGCAAAATTAAAAGGGAATGAACATGACATTTTTGCAAATAGCTAAGGGGAGTTATCTGTGTTTCCTTGTCTCTCCTGAAGCACTCTTGGTGAGCCTTGGAAAGAACTTCCTGTTTTCAGTATATTCTGATTCCGGAGGTCAGCAGTTTTCTGCTTCTCTAGTCAAGGCACCTGGACCAAGGTGGACCAAAGGCCTCCACAGTGCCTCCTCCAAAGTCCAAAGCCAGCTTCACTGTAATTTCCAAAGCTTATTTTCAAAAAGGTTGAGAAAATCACTGTTCTTTCACTGAATAGGTATGAAATGTGTAGCTAACCAGCCTGGGGTGCTTAGCATTTTAATAGAAACCAAAGTCCAGAGCTAAAAAGAAAATATTAAAACAAAAAGACAAATGAAAACCTTTTCCTAGAATATTGTGTTGAAGATGGTGTGGAATGTACCCTGGTTGAGAGAGCAGAGAGGCCGTGGATCTGCACAACACACCCTCTCATAATTTCGCCAGTGTTGCCAGAGTCCTAAGCTAGAAGCTCCACTCTGGGGGTCCCAATGAATCAGGTCAAACCCTCCCCATGAAACCAAGCAGAAAGGTAATGGTGAGATGCATGAAGGAACTTTAATCATGTAGCATGACTACACCAGGAAGACAGGGACCCACGTCTTTAGCCCTGTCCTAGAGCAACTGACAGGGACGAGGTTTTTTAAGAAAGGGATGAGGGCTAGGGGTGGAGGTCTGCAGAGCCAGAAACTTTACACAGCTGTCAGAGCAGGTGACACTGACTAGACGGGGTCTGGTTCTTCATCATCTCGAGCTTGGGCAGGCCGAGCCTTGTACAGAATAAGAACATTACTATTGCCTGAGCATAGTTTTGACTCTGTCACAGATGTGTGTCCATCAGAACTGTTGTTCCTATGAGCCAAGATAACTGCTGAAAAAAACAGCTCAGAAGAACTCCAGTTAAAAAGAAGTCAGACAGCATGGAGTCGCGGTGGACTTAGGTCTGTAGCTGGACCTCCTTCACCATTGCCCTAGAAGTCAGCCTCCTCATGGGCATAGAGAAGCAGCTCCAGGGAGAGGAGCAGAGTGGGACTTACCTCCATATGTAAGTAGAAGTGCCCTACTTTACTATGCTGTTCAGAGCTTGCTTTTTGGTTGTGATTTGAGCACTTTCCATGATGGGTCTTTTTGTTTTCTCAAGAGCAAAAGAAAATTTTGAAGCCCCACCAGAATATATGTACATTCCATCCTCTTACCCGGACAAGTATACCTCCAGGAAAAACCCAACAGTCCTGTAATTGTCAAACTTGTCCGAGTTCCATACCAGGGAATGGCAGGTCTGAGAGGCTGCAGCCCGGGGAGCAAGGAGGGCTGCCTGACACATCCTCTGTCTACTTGAGCAAGAGAACTGGGATTCATGCAGTGGGGAGAGGATGCACAGGCTCCGGGGTGCATGTCCCCTGGGTGCCACTTAACACTCATCTTGTGGGGGATAGCCCCTGAGCAGCTAGGCGAGCTCCTGAAGGGCGGGGGCAGGGTGGTAAACAAAGACAAGCTGCCTTTTGGGAGCCTGAGAAGAATTCTGCAGGTAAGTACCTTGCTCTTACTCCCCACTTCCCCTGCCCTTACCTTCCCAAGGTTTCCACTTCTCTGTCTGTAATTCCCTGCACTCCTGCTCTACCTGGGCATCTTTGGGAGACCTTCATGGTGACTGCAGGTGGCAGTAGAGACACATGGTCAGGGGCAGGGAGCTTCCTTAGTTCTCCACGGCATTAGGGAGCCCCAGAGAAAGAAAGCAGGAGGAACTAAGGCTCCTTGTCATTGGGACCCCTTCTTTAAGCATCCTGTGTTTGCCATATCTGTGACCTCTACCTGCAAAATCAGATTATTGTGTGCCAGTGTTTGGAAGTAGACCTCTTCCAGGCCTCCTCTGATGAAACCACCCCTTCCAGAGGGGGCTCTCTGCCCACCCTGTGGGCACCACCTGCACTCGACCGTGTTCTGCTGCTCTGCAGCCTTTATCGTTGTCTGATATACTGGGTCCTCTTAGTTCCTGTCCGGTTTCATTTACCTCCCCCATGAGAAAGCAGGCTACGTGAGGACAAGGACTTCTGTGGTGCCACAGTACCGAGTTAGTATCACCCGAGGAACGCAGGGTCTGGGCAGCAGGGAGGGGGCAGGTGGGTTTGAGAGGCCATTCAAGAGCATGAGTACATTCTCCAGATGGTGGTGGGTACCATCCAGGTTTCCCTATTTTTTTTTTTTTTATTTCCTTAACAGTCTCCTGGGAGATTAAAATGAGTGACTTCGAGGAGAAGGACATTGATGAATTTGCCTCCAACAGGTTCAGGTGTCCAACGTGCTTTGCAGTGAAGGGAAGACTGTGCAAGGCAGAGTTCAAGTGGTGTGCTGCAGACAGAACCCAGTGTGTGGAATTCTCCGGAGTCATTGACACAGGTACTCTCCAGGCGGCGGTTCAGGGTATTCGAGACAGTGAGCAGCCCTCTCACACTGACAGAGGGCAGGATTAAGGACAGTCCTGCTTTTGTCCACCTGCTTAGAAAGCTCTTCCCCTTCATCTGCCTGTGAGTCCGCATGTGTTCATTGACAGGCTTTGTTAGCACCTGGATAGTGGCTCAGCGTACTGATGAACATCCGTCCTCTGCAGACTTGGTGAGATTTTTTTAAACCCAGTGTAGGTTGGTTTTTTGTTTTGTTTTGTTTCCTTTCTCTCTGGGTTTTTAATTTTCAAAGTAAAAATTTTAGAGAGAGGCAATGACTAAACTTAAACTTTCTTCAAAGTGGTCATTAAGCAAAATTTTCTTTCTATAAGAAATCTAAAATAAAATTTTTAATTAAAGACATACATTAGAAATTAATTAGCAGTGGTGTTGTGATGTAGCCTGCAGACTGGAGGCTCAGGGCCATGGGGTTGGGTTGTTTCTGGAGCTTTTTTTCACCCTCTTACTTCTCTTACTCTGGGGAACTCAGGCTTCCTGAAGTCATCGTCAGGGAGGTGATGACAGGGCCTGATGATATTGGCTGGTCTGAAGTTTTTGCTTCCTGAAGTTTGCATAACATGATTCTTTATCTAAAATAGCCATCCCTAGATTGCTCTAGATGTCCCAAGGAAATGAGACAGAATCATCAAGAGCATAGTGCCTGCCATCTGAAGGAATGTATCTGAAGGGATTTGAAAGGCATAGAACATGAGTAAAGTGATAGGGTTTTTTGTTTTTGTTTTTGTTTTTTGGTACCAGGGATTGAAACCAGGAGCACTTAACCACTGAGCCACATCCTCAGCCCTTTTGTTTGTTTTGTTTTTATTTTGAGACAGGGTCTCCCTCAAGTTGCTGAGGGTCTTGCTAAATTGCTGAGACTGACTTTAAACTTGAGATCTCCTGCCTCAGCCTCCCAAGCTGCTGGGATTACAGGGCTGAGTCACCACACTCAACTTAAGTGATAGCTTTTTGATGGCTATTGCTATTTATTAATAGTAGCCTCAGACCAAGAGTAAGAGGAAGTTAGCTCTGTCCTCAAGATCATACGGAGCACATGATTGCATCACAGGTATCTGGCACCCTGCATGTGGTGGTCTCCAGGATGCTGTTAACAAGGCATTAGGATTCTTCACCTCCATTGCCTTGGGTACAGAGCTCATGCTCCATCCCTAAGTGCTAACATGGGCTAGAAGGCTCACTCACATCATGATTGACACAGGGTTTAAGGGAGCTTAGGGATTTGTAGGCCCTGTTTTGGGATGATATCTGCCAGCCCATGCCTCTGCTAGAGAGGGCAGTACTGGGTGCATCACACAGGAGAGTGGCTGATTTCTGCCCTGTTCAAGACCACTCTGTGGATGGAGGGAAGTTTAGATGAGGAGGAAAAGAGGAGTCTCATGTCTGGTTTTTTACAGGTTTTAGCAACGTGCCCATTGAACTGAAGAAGTGTGCACAAGCAGACCAATGCACGGAGACAATAACTACTTATATGGGTTTTCCAGTTTCTAACGAGAGTAAGAGTTGCAAGTCACCCTTCAGAACAGGGACCAGAGTCAGAACCACACCTCCCATATTCTTTGTGCTCTTCCTGGGGAAGCTGCTTCACTGAGCTCCTGTGAGGGCCCAGCCGCCTCCATTTAAACTTGCACTGCTTGTTCCTGTGCCCTTCCTTGACTGCCCCTTCCTCCGTGGGTATTTCCAATTGTCTGTTTACTCGTTCGGCAAGGTTCACATGCTGTGTACCCAGCCACACTCAAAGTGGACCAGGCTGTGTCAGGTCCTGACCCTCGAGATTTCTGAGCATTTGGAGAACAGGAAGTGTGGCTGGGCAGAGCTCAGAAACCATTGGTGGGAGCAGCTGTAGGGACTGGTTTGCAAATGGGGTAGAGTTGGTGGAGGGTGGATTGGATCAGGGAGGTGAGGTTTAGATGAACTTTGAAGAGATCAGTGCAGTATGCTGCAATGGTTGGGACACACAGATGGGGAACTGGCAGAGGCTCTGGTGGCCTGGTGTGGTCCACAGGAGGGGGCATGGGGGAAGAGCCTGAGTAACCATGGTCACACAGGGGCCAGCCTTCTGTAAGAGACCAAGGTGCTGCCCATAGTGGACACACTGTGCCCTGGCACTGCATAGGGTGGTCCGCACAGGGTGGTCCACACAGGCCTCTGGCGCCCCACCTTGCACACTCTCAGGAACATGCAGGGGCACCTGCCCCAAGAACAGAGTCCTCCTCCCATGTCTGTGCCTCAGGCCCATGGCCCCTTCTCAAGGGCACTTCGCTAGGCACCAGTGCTGCCAGCACCATGAGCCAGCCAGGAGGAGGAGAGAAGCAGAGCCCAAGCTGCCACCTGCTTATCACTGAGGATGACCCAGGGGTCCCCTGAGCACACACCTGCCTCAGCCTGGAGCTGCACAGAAGGCCCTCACTGGTGCCAGAGCCCAGCACAGAAGATTGAGAGGTGGACACAGGAAAGGGCCAAGTCAGTGGTGAGCAGTGGCCACAGAGGAAGGATCCCAAACACAGCTTCCCCTGCTCTTTCCTTGACTGGTACCTGCGCTTGTGCCCCACCCATGGCTCCATCTGTGTGTTTGTGCATTCTGTACCCTGTTGTGCCCAGTGTTATTTCTTGTACTCTTGGATGCATTTGCTTCTCTTTGTGCCCCTTGTCTGCCTTTGGCAGGGCAAAGAAACCAGGGACAACTGAAGTAAATGTTTCAGTTTTATTTTCTGTTTAGCCTACCCCATTTTTAAAATTTCTTTGATGGATCAAAACTCTTTCCTTAATTTAAAAATAGATAAGTCTAATATTTGCATTTGCACTGAAATCATTTTTATAAAACTTTTTAATTTGCTTTTAGCCACTGTGCCCATGATAGAATATCCCCCTACTTCCTAGGGCAGCTCCTCTGAATGGAACAATATGGGTCAAATAATGAGATTTTTTTTAATTGTAAACAAACTAATTCCTTGTCCTGCAGCTCACCTTCAGAGGTGGCCAAGGCTTTCCTGGGTCATAACAAAACCTTCCTGCTGCTGGAAGCTCCTGAGGCCCAAAGTCTCATAAGAATCACCAGACACACATGTGCCCTGGCCGCCAGCTCCTGGACACCTTCCCCCCCAAGCCCAGCAGATGCTTCCTCACCTGTGATGGAAGTCCATGAATCACATGTCCCTGGCCAGCCTAGGTGGCTCTGGCTCAGAAGGTGTGAGGCAGGAGGCCAGATATAGCTCACGTGACCTTGGTTACTTCAGCTGCCTGCTGGCCTCTCTGCAGGGCAGGGGGAAGGAGCTGGCTGTGTAACCCCAGGAGACCCTGCTGCCACTCTCAAGTCATATGGAGAAGAGAGCAGACCTGGTGCTAGCCTGGCGCTGCCCGCGTCTGTGCCAACTCACGGCCTCCGGGGCAGGTTCTCAGAAAGCCTCCCCTGGCACCCTGTGGTACTGAGGGGAAGCTGCCAGAGGCCTACCTGGGGCACAAGGAGGAGGGGCCACCATACTAGGGACAGTCTCCTGTTTGCTGTCTAGGCTTTGCGTCCCTGCAGCTTAGCTTCAGATGGCCCCACAACCCCACACTGAGGGTGTGCTCTCCTCTCAGCACAGAAGAGATCTTTCCTGGGACCTGAGATGCCACTGTGCCCTCTACTCCAGATAAAGACCCTCCTCAGGGAGAAGGGCCACCCTCCTGTCAGCCCAGAGCAGTTCTGGGGCCCACTCCCCATTCTAGCCACTGACACAGATTCTCTCCCTGATCAAATGCTACCCAGCTCCCCCACCTCCCTTCTAACTAGGACCTGACTCTTGGCCATCTGTGCTTGTTACCACCTGGCACTGCCCCAAATGGCCTGGTTTTACCAAGAATCCTGAGAAGTCAGGTCAAGCAGGCACACAGACCCTCTCTATCTCCTCAGACTATCCTCAGATGACCTCTGACCCTGTTGGCCCTTCTTCAGCAAGAAGCTTGTTAGGCTGATGAGCCAGGATCCAGTGACACCCACCAGCTCTGTGGCCATATACCCCACCTGCCATGCTCTATTTGGAGCAGTCTCAGTCTCCTCATGGCAAAACTGTGACCTAAACCTCGGTCCTTGTCCCAGATGCCAATTCAGTAATGGGCACATGGTTTTGGGAAAAGAGAAACAAAGTTTCATTGCTTTGCTAGCAAAGGAGGAGCATGGGGCTCCAGTCCCACAGAGTGATTTTGCCCATCAGCAGGAACAGAGGGCATTTATAGAGGTGATGTGAAGGTTGCATTCCACCTATTTTCTCTCTGGAGTTGAATGTACTTGTGAATTTGGGAGATAGTCATTTCTGAGAGCTTCTGTTGCCATGTCCAAAGCAGATTGCCTCCTTCCTGTGGTGAGAATGTGTTTAAGGACAGATACTCTGCCTAGGATGGCAAAGAAAGATCATCATATTCCCCACACACACCACTGCAAATTAGGGAGTAGAGAGGATGGAGGGGGAGGGAGAGAGGAAGAGAAAGAAAAATGTCTTTTAAAAATGAGTAATAGTGGCAGAGCAGCAGGACTGTATTACTAAGGTAGACACTGTCGCAGTGCAACCGAACACTCAGTCCTTGTCCCTGATGCCAATTCAATCACGAGGACATGGTTTTGTGGGAAAAGAAAAAGGAAGATTTCTTGCTTTACTAGCAAAGGAGAAGCACAGAGGCTCCTATCCATGAGGCTCTGATTCTGCCCCTCAGGAGGAAAGAAGTGGGGCCAGGGTTAAAGAGGTGAGTCAAAGGCTACATTCCACAAAGTTTTCTCTCTGGAGTTGAATTCACTTATTAATTTGGGAGATTTGTCATTTCTGAGGCCCTCTGGTACCAAACCTCTGGTACCAAGGACTCCTTCCTTCCTATGGAGGGTGAGCACTCAAGGACAGATAAGTTTGCCTAAAATAGGGGAGAAAGATAATCCTGTTTCCCCTGAGATTAGGGAGGTGGAGAGATTAAGGAGGAGCAGGGAGAGAGGAAGAGAAAGAAACATGTCCATTTAAAAAATCAGTTCAAGGAGGGCAGAAGGTTGTAGTTCAGCACACTGCGGAGGTTCTGCCTGTCTGTCTCTAGGTGGTGTGTTCCACCTTGACAGCTGCCACCTGCAGCAAGGCCTCCCCAGTGCTCAGGCATCCCAGGTGAATGTGAAGTGCTAATCCATTGCCTCTGAATATAATTGAAACAGAAAACAGGAAGATGGCAGCAAATCCTTCAGGACAAGATTTTCAAAACAAAAATAGAGTTGCAATCTTGGCAGAACTGGACAAAGAGAAATGAAAATTACTTATGCAGAACCAATCTTCAGCAAATAATCCTGGAGCTAGCATTGCACTCTCCAGACCAGCTCTTAATAAGGACTTCCAGGGACATACAGAACAGCAGCATATCACAGCCCAGCAGAAGGCAGCTTTGCAGCATGCTCATGCACATTCATCTGGATACTTCATAACTCAAGACTTTACATTTGGAAATCTTTTTCTTCCTGTTTTACCTCACCTTGACACAGAATGAAGAAAACATCTGTGATTAAAATTACTTTGTAATACCCAATACCAGAGCTCCTCTCATTCAGGGCTGTACATATTATGCTCAAGTTCGGGACCCCCAAAAGACTACCAGAGACCAAGATCAATGTAAGCAGCAAATTGTGAGCTAGCTCAGTCCTCCACGCGCACACAGCAACTAGTGACACTGAGAGGCCCTGAGTCCAGGTTTTGTAGCAGTTTTATACACTCTTTGGGGAAGGCGGGGACTTCATATACATCATAGTATCTCTTAGCAAATAATCACACACCACGGGAAAATCATAAAATAACTCTAAAACATGATTAGCAGATTCACTGGCAGGAACATGTTGGCTAGGGGTGATTGGTTAGTACAAGAGGGGGTGTGGGAGGCCATCCTCGCACGTGATTTGAGTTACCTCCCTGGCTGGGTGAGAGGCGCTTAGACACAGCTGTGTTAGAGCTTTCCCCACCCTTTCCCAGGTCCGAGGGCTTGTCCGTGCAGAGACGTTTGTCTGGCCACTGCCCCGAAGACCCAGTCATCGCCCCTGATCTTGGGATGCTACCCCCTTTAACCTTCATTGGATGGGATTTTCCCTGGAACTTTTTGTTCCCCAATAAAAGCCCACTCCCTGGAGTGTTCTCTCTCTCTCTCTCACTAGTCTCTTCTGTAAACCTCACTACCGCATTAGGTGGCTGGAGGTGGGAGCTAGGAGAAGCCTTCCTGGAGCTGGTTTTAAAGGTAATAAGAATCTTGTCTCTTTAATTTAAAACTCCCTAGCATTTACTCATGAATCAAACCTTCTTTCATAAAGCCAGCGCTGGTCGCATAGCAGAAGGGGGATTCGTTTGAACTGATTGATTTAGGCCACGAGGGGAGTACATGCTGAACTACATGGTTTCCCAACATGTTATCAACCATCATAAACTACTGGGAGGTCATCTGGCATCCCAGGTATTTTCCCTGTCTCATGCTGATTGGAGGCTGCTAGGGGGTTGCTATGGGTCCTCACCTAGGCTGACTGAGTCAGGGACACCTGGCGCAGCATATCTCACCCGTTATTTGCAGACAAACAACTCAGCAGGGTGGGTATGTGCCTAGGAGTGCTCTGTGGGTCTTTCCAAGGACAAGAGTCATGCCCCCTTCCTTGGACAGGCTTTGCTCTGAGGTAGAGGCTGGTTTCTCATACACACTGTGACATTAAGAATTCTGGTGAACTTACATATTTTTTTGCTTCTTGAAAAGAAAGGAATATGTAAGTAAAAGCAAAAAGAAGGGGAGGACTGGGATGATGAAAGCTTTAGAAGCTGGGTTGTCTGAAAATTTGATTATGCTGCTTAGTGACTTTATGTTTTTTGTAATGCCATTTGATTTTTAGCTCTCAATCAGACTCTGAACTGGATAGTCATGTAAAATCATCCCCTAACAACTGAGTATGTTGTGTCCACAATAGCCTTATATGAACCATTTGTAGTATTTAACTTGAAATAAATGAGGATGCTTTTGAAAAATGTGAATGCATAAGATTAAATAAGTTAGGTTTATATTTGTAGTCCACAGTATTGATGTAGTATATAGCTTTCAAGTTAATAGTCATCATTATCATCCAGAAGTACTCTTTGTAAATGTATAAATATTTTCATGTTATTTTAAAAGAAAACCCAAGATAAAACTAAATTACCAACCAGTCTTAAGCATCTTTTATAAACATGCCATTATAAATGATGTGACAGTGCTATTCAAAGTAATTATAAAGAATGTGGTGGCTTGCACATTTATTTGTACATGGTCTTATTTAGCATTACTACATAAATGGTATGCATATGGTTTCATTGTTCATTTTATCTAATTAAAAATTTAAAATTAAAAAAAATCAGTTGCAGTGGCTGAGCAGCAAGGGTTATATTCTAAGCATAAAGTGGACACTGCTACAATTCCCCACTGTCAATTCCTACATTCCATTTCTATGGAAAAATGAGTGAGGACATCTTCAAACTGTTTCCTGATGAAAGGGGGGAAGTTGGGGGAAGTAACCCAAGTCCTTGTTGTAAGGTCAGGCACCAGTGACCAAAAGGAGGCAGATTAAAAGGCTGCTGAATGAGGCTTTATTGAGATTCAATCCTGGGAGAGACCCTCCAGTCCATCTGTGGGTCTGGGGAATCGGCATGGACTCAGCCATATTGGAGTTGTTATTGGGCTTAGGGCAGAAAGGAAGGGCTTGGTACAGGAAAGGGAAGGTTTTAGAGTCCCTTATCTTACTAGGGTTGGTCAGGGGGGCTTGCTGAGGTCCAGGATTGGTCAGGAGACCCCACTGATTGACAGGTGGTTATGTTGGTGCCTGATTGGTGGTTTTTTCACACACACGCGGGTTGCCTTATGATTTGTTCTCTTAGCCACCTTAAACCAACCTAACATCCCAGCCTTTCTGATGACATAGGGCATCAAATTCCATCTGGTTACTTCCTGCTGGCTAGAGGCAAAGAATCTCATTCCCATAAAAGTGTCAGAGAGGGTTTTAGGTGGGGTCAGAGTCTCTGGAGTCTAAGGAGTTGGTCATGAGTTCTAGGTCTCCATCTTGGGCATCAGGGGCTGGTGGTCATGAAAAAGTAGTTGATTTACTGACTGGTTGGTGAATTTGTGTATCTGATCTTGCAGGAACTTCTTTAGGCAATTTAATAGACATGGTCCTATTAGGAGAAACATAAAGAGGACTAATAGAGGTCCTGTGAGGGAGAGAAGCCAAGGCCATACTTGACTGAACATTCCCCATGGATCCTGTTGGCCTAGTTGCTGTCTCCTCTTTTCTAGCTGTTCTTGTCCTTCATTACTCCCAGGAATGACTGTGTTTTGGTTTGACTGTTTTTGCTAGGTGTTTAAGATCAAGCTGCTCAAAATTGACTTTGTTTCTATCTATTGTTAAGAGTCAGCTGAGCTCCCATAGGGGTTGCTCTTGGGGGAACTTGAGAGCAGCTTCTTAGTTCTGCTAGTGCCATCTGTGCTAGGATGGGTCCAGGTCTTGCTTGACCATGTGGCTTCCCTGGGAAGCAACTGGGATGTCTCCTATTCACAGCAAGTGCACTGATTGGCTTTTCATTCTCCAGTGGTCTCATAAGCCCCCCTTAATGGGAGATTAGTGGCCCAGAGTTGCAAAGCTCTTTAGAGAAGTTGCCTGTTCTCTGGATTCAGAGTGACACAGAGGGCCAGAGCCAAATATTGGGGTTTGGGGCCCTTTTAATATAGCTTTAATTTTAAGTCTTGATCTTAAACATCTAGCAAGTCAGTCTCACCAGTCTTAAATTAAAAGTACTGGGCTTTAACTGAAATCTGGTCTACTTTGGAGTCATTTTAACATGTAGTAAAATGGGAAGCAGAGCCTTATCTCAGATAAGGTGGGGGTCTTTCAAACCTTCTACCTTAAAGACTTGTATACCTGTTGGGACTTCAAATTCTTAGTAACCTTGTTTTCAGTGATGAGAAAGCAATTTTAAAGGCCATTTTCACCAGATCTCGAATAGGGGTCTGAGGCCCCTCCTCAGCTCATTTGAGCTTTTTTTCAAATATCATGGGCTGACTGAGTAGCAAAATGGGTTGCTAACACCATAGCCCCAGAGGGAGACTCAGTATCCAGCTTAGTATATTTGGTGAGAACCTCTGTAAGGCAACTGAGAAATAAGGCTGGATTCTCATCTGGATCCTGGGTGATTTCTCTCAGCTTCTCAAATTTAACCACTTTATTGGAAACCGCCTACATGCCTGCTATCAGATATTGGACCATGCAAGCACAGTGATGGTGACCTTGTTGGCCATCTTGATAGTTCCAGTTGGGTTCAGTTAGGGGAACGGCTGCTTCACCTGTGGGGAGAGTCATATCTGTTAGACTAATTTGATCAGCATGA
Source organism: Callospermophilus lateralis (assembly GCF_048772815.1). Lineage (NCBI taxonomy): Eukaryota > Metazoa > Chordata > Mammalia > Rodentia > Sciuridae > Callospermophilus > Callospermophilus lateralis. The sequence goes on along the minus strand of NC_135309.1, from coordinate 10,605,031 downwards.
TCTCATGTAGCCTTCTGGATGCAGGCTCACTCATCCAAGATAAGGGTAGAGGAGAGAATGACATAGATGTCATGCCAGGTAGGTTCATATGTCTTAGAGAGGTATTGGAATTCTTTAATGTAAGTAGAGAAGGACCCAGGGCATTTTTCAATCTGGGAAAAATCTTAAAGTGAGAATTCGGTGCCAGCCACTTCCCTGAGAGGACAAAAGAGCTTTGAGTTAGCTGGTAAGAGGGCCAGCTGGAACCAGGTATGGGCACTGAAAGGAGAAGAGAGAAGGGAGTGGGTTGAAAGATCCATTGAGGGGTGAGGGGAAGGGTTGTATCAGTAGAAGAGGTGGGTGAAGGAGTCAGGGCTTCAGGAGAGGAGGAGGGAGAGGAGGGAAGAAGGATGGAGGGGGAAGGTCCTGGAGTGGGGGAGGAGGAGCTATGGTAGCATGAGGAGGGGGAGGGGAGGGTGCGGGTTTTGGAGGAGAGGAGGGAAGAAGGATGGAGGGGGAAGGTCCTGGAGTGGGGGAGGAGGAGCTATGGTAGCATGAGGAGGGGGAGGGGAGGGTGCGGGTTTTGGAGGAGAGGAGGGAGAGGATTGGTCTAGGTAGGGAGGGGGAAGACAGGAAGGTGGGGCTGAGAGCAGCTCAGATGGATCTGAGAATGAGGAAGGAGGTGTGGGAAAACAGTGGGAAAGGGGTTAGGGATTTTCCCTAGCCAGGAAGACTTGAGCTGTAGAACAGGTAGATTAGACAGTGGGACAGCAGCAAATATCCAAAAAAAGCCTGAACATAAGGGACTTGTGCCCACTTCCCTGTCTGGTGCCCAAAATTGTCCAAATAAGGATTTGAAAATTAAAGTTTCTTCTAAGGGCTATTGTGACCCATTGTCTAAGTCATACTGGGGCCAGGCCACAGTGGAGTAAAAGACCAGACAGTTGAGGTGTAGGTCTTTAGTGAAAATTTGAATATAGACAACTCAAGGGAGTTTGGGGGTCTATGGAGTATTCGGTGTTTCCCATGACCTTCCTGCACCCTCTGGCATGAGTGGGAGGGAAAAATGACATCAAAATTCTGATCACACTCACCCAATGGGTAAGGGCTGTGTGGGGCTTGAGGTGACCCTACAACCCAGTGGGGACCCAAAAGAAAGGGAAAAGCTCACACAAGGACTGGAACATCTCCACAGTTTCTGTGGCCTTGAGCAGAATGGCAGAGGGTCTATGGCATGCATGTGACTTATGAATAGAACCCCCCAGATGGAGAGGGGCTGGAAGGTAAGGGGAAATGAGGGAACTTACCCCACTCTCATCAGCCTGGATGAAGGGAGAGGAAAGAAGGAGAAGCTTAGGAATTTCCTGGTTCAGTTGCAGAAGAGGGTAGGCCTCTATCCCAGATGTAAGGTATGGGGGAGACCTGAAAAGCCCTCCTGTGTTTTGGTACCATATGTAAGGTCAGGCACCAGTGACCAAAAGGAGGCAGATTAAAAAGCAGCTGAATGAGACTTTATTGAGATTCCCTCGCAGGCATGACCCTCCAACAGAGCTGGTCTGAGGAATTGTGCACGGGCTCAGCCAGATTGGAATTTTTACTGGGCTTAGGGATGGAAAGGAGGGCTTGGGACAGGAAAGGTAGGGTTTGGGACCGGAAATGAAGGTTTTTAGAGTCTCTTGTCCTACTGGGGTTGATCAGAAGAGCTTACTGAGATCCAAGATTGATCAGGAGTCCTCGCTGATTGACAGGTGATTCTGTTGGCACCTGATTGGTGGTTCTTTTGTGTGTACATGGGTTGCCTGGTGCTTTGTTTCCTTAGCCACCTCAAACAAACCTAATGCTTGTTCCTATCAGGTGGGTTGTGGATAGTTAAGGCCATTCACCATCAGAGCAGTCCAGAGGTCCACAGTGGCAGATGGCTAGTGACTGGACAAAGTATACATAGGGCAGGGATCATGCTAAGTCAACAATAAACAAGACAGCAAAGCATTGCTTTTTCATAAACAATTGACACAAAAGCTATTAGTACTTCAGCCAGTCTCTGAAAACCAATGAAGACACTAACCCGTAATCTTATCAGTGAAAAACACATCAAGTTCATAAACATAGGTGGTTAGGAAGATTTATAGGATCATGAAATCAGACTGAAATTAACTCAGGACAAATTTGCAATTTTGTGATAATTAATATTAGGCACCTTTACACAAGAACCCTTTCTTTATAGCCTTCAGCTTTAAGTTCTGTTGTTAGGGCTGACACAAGTATACATCTTAAGTTCACTTAAAAAAAATTGTTTTCCATTTAAATTTCCAAGTAGGATGTGCTTTTAGGCTATATTCTCCTGCCAGGTTTTGAAGACCAAGTTGATCAAAATTAACCGTATTCCTATCTCATCTTAAAAGGAAGTTGAGATTCTTCAGAGATTGTTCTTGGGGAAGTGTTCAAACCTCCTGACTCCTTTAGCTTTCCTCTATAGCAGTGCCACTTGCCAGGATAGGTCTGGGTCTGGCTGACCATATGTGGCTGCTCTTGGAAGCTCAGGGAACTTTCTGTCTCCAATGACTCTCCTCTTTGCAGAGTGTGCACTGGTTGGCTTCTTGTTCTCTAGAGTCCTCTCAATATCCCTGATCACCAGAGTTGC
>NC_135309.1:9991782-9999811 GCF_048772815.1 Callospermophilus lateralis | reverse complement strand
TCCTAGGACTATGCACCAGGCTCAGCCCCGGAGGAAGCCAGGATCCTGCTTTCCCAGCTCCCCAACTCAGCACTCAGGTTCACCACAGACATGGCCTGTGGGGCGCAGAAGTGCCCTACGTGCTTGAGTCTGCATTCTCAGTGACCTTGCCTCCTCCACACCTTTAGTGTCTGCTCTCCCCTTCCCACTGGCACTGCTGCAGCTATCCAGGGTCTTCTCCCAGAGCTGTGCTGCTCACCTCCTAAACAGAAGCTGCTCTGTTGGTTCTAGAAGTGAGTCACCATCCAAAGCATTGTTCTAACACTGTGAAGGTATTATGACTCCTAAAAGATCACCCTAACTGTAACATGTTCCTTGAATATTGTCTCTTTCCTAATGAAGTTTCCATCTGTGGAAACTTTACAAGCTTTATATCAAATATGTAGGATTTCTTATATGTTATCCTTTTCTTCAAGTAAGCAAATTTCACATGATGAAATTGACAGAATAAATAATATACAACAATTACATTCTATAGTCACAGTGGCAAGCTAGAAGTGTGAAAACATTTTGAGAGCTGTCAGGTTGACAAGCAATGAGAGTAAAAAAGGCACCATCAGGAAGCCAACAGGAGTAGAGCATCACTGCACCTGAGAACTGATGGGATCACAGGTCCCTGTGTATCCAGCATGGCGTCGAGACAAATCTCATGAGCCTACAGAGAAAGAAAACCACAATGTCCCCAGCACTGAGATGCATTCATCCCTTCAAAATGTGCTCACTGCTTCTGTTTTGTGGCAGTGCTGCTGGGTTTGATTTGCTTTGGCAGTTTAATTACACAAGATTTCACAACCTGGAGTTGATTCTTAGTGGGTGACACAGACAATAGAGCAGCAGCTCACACATGCTCTGAGGTGACCTAGCCATTCATATGGGAAGGAACCATAGATCAGGGAGGAAGGACAGAGGGCCAGCTGGGCAGCAGCACTAAGCACCACTCCAAGGAGGTGCTGCTGGAGCCCTCAGGCTCTGGACCACTCTGCACAGACTGAGGAGCAGGGCCAGCCCTGGGGGAGCCTGCCTGGGTCATCAGGGCAGCAGCAGGGACAAGAGGGCTCTGGAAGCTCAGGCCCCAGGGCAAGGGTGTAGGGAGGGGAGGATTCAGACTTTGCTCTGGACCAGTGAGAGGCCAGTGGGTGTGACATGAGGTCAGGTCCCTTTCTGGAGCTCACACAGGAGGATCTGGTTGAGGAGAGAGCTGAGAGGAGGAGCCCAGGGCAGAGACTGGGCAGTGGGCAATGAGGACAGCTGGGGCTACCCTGGGTTTAGCAAAGGAAGCCAAGCATGCCAGGGACCCCTGAGGCCTGGGCACATCAGCACAGTTGGGTGCCATTTAGGGACAGGGTGGGACACATTGAGTCCTCTGTCTCTGGTCCCCATCTCAGGGGCTATTGCATCATAGGCTCTCAGCAGATCTGCTGATTAACTAAACCAAATGTGATCCTCAGAGTTAAATTAGCAATATAGATCAAACAAAGAAAATGTGACTAGATAATTTCATAAATCAATCTTTGACATATACACTATGCAAATCAGGACATGATACTTGCTGGATACTTGCTTCATTCCTCAGTTTAGACCTAGTTTAACTTCTGAAAGGGCCTAGCAGCCCTGGCAGTGCCAATCCCTGAACATACAGTCTGCTGTACATTTATGACTTCCTTGGGCCAGTCATTCTGCAGGCAAGCATTCTGTGGCATAAGATGTCATGAAAATGTGTTGTTGGTAGTTACTACATTTTTTTTCTAAGTTGAAATTTTTTATTTTGTCAGGTAACTGATTATCATAGTTATTTTCCAGTCCCTGTAAATCTAGGATTTGAACTTTTTAGGATCCAGAACATTGGCTTTAAACATGGAACCTATTTTCACTGATGGAGAACAACTTTCTTAATTGAGTATGGGTCATTACTTCATGCATCAATATCCCATGAAACAGTTCCCTTTGGTTACATTATACCTTGGAGAATATTGTTCAGTGGCTACAAAGGGGGTCTAAAAATAGTGTTTCCCTCAATTTACCTATAAGGCACATTGCTCAAATATACAGAGTGGAAAAAAGTCATTAGATAGGGCTTATTACAATAGGCATAGCAAATGTTGGACCCCAAGTTTATCTTGCAAAGATAAAAGTATTACCCAATTTTTTAAGTATTATGGACAACCAGCCCAAGAACAATAAGAAAATTGTTTGCATCTCAGCTAAATTAAACTCAAAATATTTTATGAAAAGTCTAGAGATGGAAGTAAGTGAACTCTGTGTGTCTAGCACATACAGAGTTCTGAATGTGTGCCATTTCCTCTCTTCCTTCTATACTTTAAACACTGAGAATACTCAGAAGCAAAGTAATCACTGCCTCAACTAGGGTTGCACCCCTGGAGAACAGCACCTTGTAGAATCGTACCAGGTTTACATCACTTCATGTTTATACTTTTAAATTTTATTTTATTGGTTTTTCTTAGTTATGCATATCATTAGAAACCATTTTGATAGTATTATGCAAGCTTGGAATATATCTTATTCTAGTTAGAAATATAGTCTGTGGATGTACAGTTACATTAGAGCAAGAATAATTGCCTTCTACAGTCTGGTCAGTTTCCAGAGGAAATTGTTGGTGTTTCTGACAGAATTATATTATGCTATAAGAAGACACTTTCTTGTATTTGAGGAACAGTTGGTTCATGAAAATATAATGCAGCCAGCAATTTAACTAAAGGGGAAAGTAGACTCAGAGGTCTTTTGATAAAATGAGGACTTAGAGTCAGAGAGAAAAGTCCAGCCTGCCAGATCTAACCTGACTAGGAAAATGTTGAGACAATTTCATAAGACACTAGTTTTTTTTCCAAATCTTTAAAATAAGACTCATTGGAGGGACATTCTGTGACCTAACTGGACATATGCATGCCAGTGCCTGCAAAGTGTCTGTTTCAGGAGTAGGAATGGACAGACATGACAATCTCTTATTATCTTACTAAACTACAGATTGGTAAAACAGAGAATGGTACATTTCAGGTTGTTTTGGGTACTTATCTGTGATGTGAAGAGTCTTATCATATCTTATCTTGTCAAAAGATAACTTAAGGACATTGTACACATACATATCAGTGACCCATTATATGGAAATATGATGAAGTACAAAACTTAATAAATGAGTTCCATTGCTTCAGATTTCAGTTATAAACACACAGAGATTTTTTATTGCCATTGTTCATCTTTTGTGGATATCTCCTGTCTCCCCCTTTTGCAGAGTTGTACCTATTGTGTCTACAGGCAAAACTCCAACCCAGCTAATACCCACTTACAGTTAGTCACCAGGACTACAGAATCCATATGGAATAATGAAAATGACAGAAGAAGAGTACAAGCCATACTGATGGATCTAGATTCAAACTTAGGAAAAAAAAACATTTTTTGTGTCTTTGGCATGTCACAGTTATTTTATTATTCTCTGAAATCTAGTAATGCAAGCTTCCTCTGAACTCAAGTCCCCTTCCAAGGGCTGGAAGTGGCCCTGCTCTTGCACCAATCCACCGGTCCACTTTTGCAAGGGTCCATCCATCTCTTCATCTCCTCTTTCCATTGTTTCTCAGCTGGATTGTTCTCACCGGTGAGTAAATGTGATTTTTTTAAAATAGGAAAAGTATGGGTATATGTAATTTAATACTCTTCTTCAAAACAATGTAAAATTGAAGACTCTGAGATTAGATTGAGTTTCTCCTTCTGTGGAGAAGAAAGTTCTCATCATAAGTAATGATGATTGATGAGTAATGGTGACTGTTACCCGTTTTCTTTGAGGACACAGTATATTATTCCAAAGGTTTCTGACTTTTAGGTTCTGGGCTCGAAATCAGTAGAAATTCTCACTGACCTACCTCTAAATTTGACCTGCTACTTTTTCTTGCAATTTAAAAATAATAAATCTATTCATATCCTGTTTACTAGGCATTTTAATGAAAGTGTGCCTTGGAGAGGATTTTTTTAAATCTTGCCTATTTGGGGTTCTTCATAGCTCTTGTGTTTGGATTCTTACTTCATTCCTAAAATTTGGAAATTTTAATTTTTTTTAGTGAGAAATTCATGCAATGATTTTGTTTGTATTTTGGAGTATTCTCCATATTTCTCAAATTTGGATCTTAATGCTGTCTCAATGTTGAACATTTTGGTACTGGTCTCTTAACACATTTTCTTTGTTGTCAACTTTATTTTCAAGTTAATATGCTTTCTCTTACAGACCTGAGAATCTGTCTTCAGTGTGATCTAATCTATCAGTGATGCTTTCAATGGAATTTTTAATTTGATTTATTGGGTTTTACACTTCCTGGATATCTGTTTGATTCTTTTTCAGGAACTCTGTCCACATTGAAATGATCTTTCACTTCCTGTATATTCTAAGTTCATTTCTTACATCTTTTTTAACTCATTGAACATTTAACAATGAATTTTCAGGAATCTTCCTCTGACATTGCCTCTACTCTGTTGTCAATGGGATCTGTTGCTGAAGTTTTGTGAGCTGTTTGTTTTGTTTTTGCTTCACAATGTCTTTATGTTGACCCATATTTTTGGAAGATTATCACTTCTGTTTTTGTGGAATGAACTATTTAGGGAGTTTGTTTCTATTAACTACTCCAGGCACACAATTATCCAGGTATTGATATTTGCATTCAATGTGTATCTTCTCTTGTTCCCGGTGTCAGCAACATTTTGAGAGAAGACACTAAACCCTATTGACTGTGAACACTTTAGAATATAATGACATACTAACAAAACTTACAGAAACAACAACAACTAAAACAACAGCAAATTTGTTGAAAATATTCTTTATAGTTCCTCTAATCTTGGTATAAAATTGCAATGATATTCTGGAATAGGTTGAGAAATTATTTAGTAAAGATTATAAATTACCATTATAATATGTAGGGACTGGAAAGGTGTGGGGAAAATAACAGGCAAAAAAGAAATAGAAAGTAGAAATTGAGATAAATAATATAAATCAAAGTAAAAAAAGGAAAAGAGGGGCTGGGGTTGGGGCTCAGCAGCAGAGTGCTCACCAAGCATGTGGGAGACATTGGGTCTCCACTCCATCATTTAAAACACTAGAAAAAATACAGTCAAAGGGGCTGAGAGGGTAATATAAAATGATAGGGAAGCATCCATCAATTTAAAAAGGAAAGTAGTACATGCAAGATTAAAATCATAATTAGAGTTATTTACAATAATCCATGCTGAGATGGAGAAATTTCTTATTGACTCTTCCTGGTTTGGATAGTTCTGGGCCCACAACTATTCAGATTTCCCTCCATGTCTCCCTGAGTGGGGAGAAGGTGACCACACCAACCCACCTCTCGTGCCACTCTAGGAGACCTCTTCAGTCTTTGGTGTGTCTAGGTTGTCTCCAGCTTTCTTTGGGGCCAGAGGAGATGTTCCCAAATTGTCTGGGACTGAGAGGCCTGGTTACTCCTGTTATAGGTTCTAGTCATGTGTGCCCTTTGAAGAATAGCCCCATGTATCCAACACTGTGAAATCCTTGTGGGCTACCCTGTGTGTATTTTGGAATATGTGGGGTGCAGAGGCCTGAAATAGAGGAAATGTAGTTCACTTGACGTGGCATTAGGTGGTCCATTGGGGAGAAGAAGGGCTTCTGCCTTCTGCAGTGTGCAGGTGGCAGGTCATTTATTGGCTGGTATGAGGGCTCACTGGTTGTTGACTGGTGTCTGTGTGGAGTTCCTCTGTAGGCCCCTTTGTGGGGTGTACTATCCTGCATATGTGTGTGTGTGTGTGTGTGTGTGTGTGTGTGTGAGTGTGTGTGTATGAAGACATTTTAAAAGTTGAAAAAACATACACTCATGTAGCAGACACAAATGCAAATACTGAATTTACTAGAATTCTGAGGGCAAAAATGAGTGGGAATTTTGGTGATCTTAAGAGAGGAAAAGATGTCTTAGATATTACAACAAAGGCACAATCAGGAACAATATTTTATAACTTTTTATTTATTATATTTTTGGTACCAAGAATTGATCCCATGGGCACTTAAACACTGAGCCATGTGCTGAGCCCTTCTTCATATTTTATTTGGGTACAGGGTTTTGCTGAGTTTCTTAGAGCCTCACCAAGTAGGTGAAGCTGACTCTGAACTCAGAATGCTTCTGCCACAGCCTCCCAAACCACTGGGATTAAGGCATGCAATAGCACGCCAACAAGAATAGAAAATATGATAACAAATACCTCATCAAATTTTAAAAATGTTCTTTAAACACCATAAAGAATATTAAAAGTCTCTAGATTTAAGCATTACAAAATGTGTGCATACATAAAACATTATTAACACATAAAATTACTGTTATATATTATAATTACAAATGTAATTTTATGTGAAATTATTTTTTACAAACAAGTTGCTCAATAGGAGAAAATATTTCACATTCCATCTTTGATTAGTTTCTAATATCTAGACTGTATAAGGAAATCCAATGAGTCAGCAATAAAATGAAAGTTTCCCAACTAAAAGATGGATTCACAATTGTGAAACCCTCATAGTGGCTGCTGCCTTTCATGGTGTTGCTGAGGATGCCGATCAACATGCCAATAGTTAACCTGTGATTCCCGATCATGGGGATGATCCTACAGGGAGGCCGCCCCTGTCCTGGATCAGGACATGGTGCCTGCAGGGTTGTTTTAACTCACCTGTTTTCCCAAAGTTGTTGATATGCTCTGTGCAAATATGGGGCCCCTCAGAAGCCTGGGGGATCTGAGGTTCTGTCTCCTCTCCCTGCTCAGGTGACACATTCTGAGGCCAACATGGACTCACAGTGGTGCAGCCATGTGATCCTGCAGGAGCCCGGCAGGGGGCGCCCTTCCCACACACATCACACTTTTTCAGATTTCTTAATTAAACCAGGACTGATGGAGTCTGAATCTCATTTACGCTTTCACTGCAAGTGAAGTAAGAAAACAACTGTAAGGAAAATGAAAGGAGACAGAGCAAAGTGCAGAGGCAAAAGCAAAAGCTGCTCACCTGAGCTGCTAGCTTTGTTTATATCAACAGGTTACTTCAGGTCATGGGCACCATTAGTACATATTGTTCGAGGTATCACCAGGCATGTTACAGACTTAGCCACATCATGCAGCCTATTCCTCAGTCACATACTAAGTTGCAATGTGCAAAATTAGGAGCTTTGTGTATCTCTCAGGAAAGTCCATTGTATGAAGTTACTGTTATGTGGACAGGTTTAGGCTCAGTGAAACATTGTGGTTGTCCAACAGGAGTGTTCCTTTATTCCCAGGAGCTGTGGGCCTGAAATCAAGGTGGAGGCTAGTAAGACTCTAACACAGAGCCTCCTCATGAAGGACATTTCCATAGCAGTTAGGCATCCTGTGTCTCTGCACAGAAGGTTTCCTAGCAGTCAGGTATTCTGTGTCTTTGCACAAAAACTTCCTAGCCACCAAGCATGCCACAGGCATGAAACTATCAGTGACCTCAATCCCAAAAACAGAGCCCTTAGAAACACCTCCAAATCTATAAAGGATAAATTTTAGTATCATACTCAACTCTAGCATTAACTAATTATAAAAATTAGGGCTAGGGCTGGGGTTCAGTGGTTTCACACTTGCCTGGCTTGTTTGAAGCAGTGGGTTTCATTCTCAGCACCATGTTTAAATAAATAAAAATAAATATTTATCCACAACTAAAAAAAATTATAAAAAATAAAATGTTTCTCACCTTTACCAGAATAAGAGGACCTGAGGAAGGGCTGTCAGTGATGCGGGAAAGGGACAACAGCTCTTTCTGTAAATTTCCTGGAATCCCAGGAAGAGGCTTGCCATTTTCCTGTCTTATCAGAGCCAAAGGGCCTGATTGGAGCTCCATGGGCCCCAGATTCAACCTCCTGTTGACGAAGAAGGTGCCACTGACTTTGTGTGAGGTGGAGGTTCTTCCACTGAAAGGGCTCTGACTTGCAGGCCAGGAGGTTGCACAAAAGGTAGGGTCTCC